>NC_080172.1:109426061-109726061 GCF_950295315.1 Erinaceus europaeus
AAAATCTACAAAATGATAAAATGATGCAGTCTACTGATCAAGGAAGGCATTGGAAAATTACTATGAAAGTATCCTTAGCCAGCAGAGCCAAGGTGAAGAAAAGATTGTGTCTGCCAACCAGCAGCCAGACATTCCAGGCAAACGTAGCCGTCTGTCATTTTGTGGCCAGATTAACACTCTGTAGAACTGCATGTTTTCTCGCTGAAAAGGCATGAACTGGCACCATTGCAGCTCTGGGCTTCATAATCACTCCCAGTGACTCCACGGTGAATCACCCAAGGCTGTCCATGTGCTTTGTGGGAGTGTGCTGGGGCCCCATGTTACCAGTAATCAATTGCTATAAGAAAGGAATCTCTGAGTAGTTGCCAAATGAAGTGCTGGTCAATTGTTTCCTCTTTCTCTCTCTCTCAATCTCTCTTTCATTCTTTCCTTCATCATCAATAGGAAACAGTTAAGTAATTTTAGACATCTATCAAGAAACTAAAATCTTACCAAATAATAGGGGGGAAAGAATATTATAGGTTTTTAAAATCTAGAAGCTTCAAAAAGGAGAACTCCAGGCACAAGTTGAGTTAAAAAAAATAATGTATCCATTTATTGAGCAATGACTACATTATCGATGTTGTGTAACTTTAGGAAAAATTGATTTGATTTATACATTGATCTCACTAATGTTTGTCATACAAAGAAAACCTGAAACTTTCAAGAGTTAGATGACTTTAGCCTAGACAGTTTATTGCTAAAAGAATTACAAAAAATAAAAAATAAAAAACCAACACAAAATGTGAGTTAAAAAGTGAGACAACTAGGAAAAATAGAAAACATATTTTATCTTTTTAGAAAACAACACTTTAAAAACCACACCTTTGTACATTTCATGTAATGACTAATTAAACATATGGAATGCATTATCTGAACCACATTTTTTTTTTACCAGAGCAATGCTCAGCTCTGGCTTATGGTGGTGCAAGGGGATTGAACCTGAGACTTCGAAGCCTCAGCATGAGAGTCTGTTTCCATAACCATTATGGTATCTATCCCTGCCCTCTGAACCACATTTTAATGTATTTAGAGAAGGTAGGAGAAAGCAGATGAAAGTAAAGGAAGGATTTATAGTTGTAATCCATACATGATGTGGATAAATTCTGAGAGATAGAATCATTATTGGTTCCTTTAAAAGAAAAACTCACGGAATCGGGGGCTGTGGCACACCAGGTTAAGCACACAAAGTATGGAGGCCCACAAGGATCTGTGCAAGGATTTGCTTCAAGCCCACCCTCCAGCCCCCAAATACAGGGTGCTGACCTCACAGGCAGTGAAGCAGGTGTACAGGTGTCCTTCTTTCTCTCTCTCTCTCTGTCTACCTTCCCCTCTCAATGTCTGTCTTATTGAATAAAAAGGGAAAAAAAAAATGGCTGCAGGAGCAGTGGATTAGTAGTGCTGGCACCGAGCCCCATCGATAACCCAGAGACACAAATAAATATAAATCGCATTAGGACATTTAAAAACAACATCTTACTTAGAGAATTCTCCTTATCAAGAGAAAATTTAAAGTTGGCACACTTCTGATATCAGTATAGACTTATTATAAATGGCAGGCGAGAAAGGAAAATTTTATTCCAACTGATTCCAGTGCCTTTAAACTTTTCATTTTGCTTGGTGAGATCATAAAGGATACCAGTTAGCATCTCCACATCTCCTTCTCTCTACCCACTGTGTTTTCTCCTCTACATTTACATAGGCTACTACCTATGAAGACAGCAGACTGGGTTTACAGAATGTTTAGAGAGACAGTGGAAACCTAAAACTTGGTGCTTGCAACAGTTGTTGGGAAGGAAATTTGATTTATCGTATGTATTTATTTTTATAAAGTAAGGTTGAGTTCTTGTTGTAAAATCCTGGGGCCTGGGTCTGACTCCCATTGTAGACTATCCAGGTGGTAAAGATGAGGATTCTGAGTGTGAGTTGCCTGTCCATTACTCAGCCGACTGTGTCAGGCTGCCTCTCCCCAACAACCATCCTTATCTATTATATGCATATAACACAATTTAGACTAAGCATGCTGAGTGGATTAACTAATGATTGCAAACCACTCTGGAAATGGAAAATAGCCCATACGTGCTCAGAATTACTAATGATTAGATAATAGTCTGTCCTAAATTTTTACTTTTAATGCAAATAAACCTTTTTATTTTAATGATGAAACTTATGCTTATTAAACAAAAGAATTTTTCTAAGTAAAGGCTTTTCACAGTGTTTTCATTCGAGTTGAATTTCTGGTCTTTGGACCCATATTTCTGCTAATTTCTATCTCTTGTGCTTTCTCTGGCACAACTGAAAGAACAAAGTTAATAACAGAGAAAGGACAAGCTTTAAAAAGTGCTGCATTTATAGTCAGTTGTAATTCTGCTATTAAATGGTCTTGGCATTTAGGAAATTCTTTTCAATCTTACTTTTTTTTCTTAGAGAAAAATTCTTCTCAGTCTTACTAAAAACATGATATTTATACTAAAAATCGTCATTCTCCATACTTTTTCTGTCTTTTTTTCCCCTTGTATTCAGTGTGTGAACTCATCCTTTAATAGGATAGCATAAGAAAAATACTAAGTATTTGTTTCCCCTTCACTTACCCAGAAGAAACACATACTTATGTACTTTTTCTTTCTCTCTCCCTCTCTCTCTCTGTCACACACACACACACACACACACACACACACACACACACACACACACACACGCTTTGTGTAGAATTATTTTTCTCTCTGATTTCTGCTGATGAAACAGATCGAAGATTTCACCATTCAAAACTCACAATGAGAAAACTTCTACTGTAGTCTTCAGAATTTCCATTCAGTGGATTTGCTGCCAAGTCCAGTGACCAGCACCGCCGCTCCTGATGGTGGGTAGCATATGGAGCTACTGTGAATAGTTTTGCTCTCACTGCTGTGAAATCCCACGCCCTCCTACTGAATGTGTTTAGAGGAGCAAATGCTAAGTGTCGCTATTCAGCACAACTCCCTCTCTGTCTACGGAACCCAGTCCTTTAAAAAACACATTGAAGAGATTACTGAAAGTCTTGACAGACACCAGTTTAGTGCCCAGCTCCAAGTTTAATGCTGACTTCTTACTGTTAACTGCACTTCTCTCTAGGATTGGAAGATTATCCTTTATACATCCTGGATTACCAAGATCCGAGATGGCAAAGCAATACTTCTTCATTTATTTATTTATTTATTTATTTATTTATTTATTTATTTATTTATTTATTTTTCCTCTTGAGGGATGGAACCTGGGATGCTAGTGGTGGGAGTTGTGTAAATTGTGACCCTCTTATCCCACAGTCTTGTTTATCAGTATTAAATCACTAATAATAAAAAAGAGAAGCTGAAAAATAAGCAAACACAAAGCAGAACTTAGACTAGGTTTAGTGTATTTCACCGAAGTAAAAGATCTAGGGTGGGTGTGGGGGGAGGGTTCATGTCCTGGAACAAGATGGCAGAGGAAGACCTAAAGGGGGTGGTTGAATTGTTATGTAGAAAACTGAGAAATGTTACACATGTACAAACTACTGTATTTTACTGTTGGCTATAAATCATCAATCCCCCCAATAAAGAAATTGTTTTAAAAAGTTCCTCTTCTTTATCCCTCCCCCCTTTTTTCCTCAAGGGCTTGAATTTTTTAATTCTATATATTTTTGAGAGAGGTAGAGAAGAAAGGAAGAGACATTATAGCACTGTATCACTATCCATAGAGTTTTTTCCTGCTGTCTTGGTTATTCCAAAAAGGTTGCTGGGGGATTGAACTCAGAGCCTGAAGCATAGTAAGCCGTGTGCTCTAACTCCTAAGCAACCTCCAAGGACTGTTTTTCCTTAAAGAAAAAAAAAAATCAGATGTGCTGGGTAGATGCAAAGGTGCATCAGGGCTGCTTGCCCAAGGTCCCAGGGTCTCAAGGTTCTATCAGGGGCACCACCACTATATAAGAGCTGGGGAGTGTTATGCATGGTTTTTCACTCTGTTCCATCAAGATAGATAAATAAATAAATAAATAAATAAATAAATAAAAACTATCTCAAACTGGTATGCCTGCTTTCAGTTGAATTGGCACTCTAGAAAGTCCATTTGACTGGAAGTTAGAATGCTAACTAGTATTGTAAGCTTAGTCAAATACACTCTTTGCCTCTTCTGTGAAACATGGTGTGGACCCTTAACCTCCTTTGTAGTTTGAAGATTGTATGTATTTGTCTAGTCCAGCCCCTTTCCACTCGCTGCTGCTTCATCTCCAGGAACATCTCTTTCTAAACCATTCAGAGTCAATGATTATCTTTCATCTTATAATAGAGCCTTCAGGAACTTGGTTGTTTGTTTCTGGGATTATTCACCTTAACTGTCAAGTGGTTCTTCTGAATGTTTAGCAAAACTCTCTTCTGCTGCAATATAAGGCCACTTCATTTTTTCTTCTTCTCTTCCTCTGGAGACAGAGAGCAACTCTGACATCCTGCTTATAGTAACTTTTGTTCTTCATGCTGTTTACAGTGAAGTCACTCCTTTATGTCATGGCCCTTCAGATGTGTTTTAACGTTCTTATTGTCTCTTCTCCTTCTCCCATCCAGATCACTCTTCTCCTGTTTGACCAACACAAGTGAGCGCTGGCTGAGTGACTGCTTGAGGACTGTTTGGAGGCCTGCATGTTATTCTGTGAATACCACATTTGAGAATGTGCAATGGAAGGGAAGAGCTCGGAGCAGACTTTCTCTGAGACTGAAGAGGGTAGTGGAACTTAAGTCTTAGACATGCTTCAGTGGAGGATAAGGATTTGCCCAGATGGGAAACCTCCAGTACAGAGGCACTTGTACATCTACTTATCTCAAGTCTCAATGATACTGTTTATGAGTGAGCTATTCAAATGGAGGGAGAAACCCACAGAGAAGGAAAAAAAAAAAAGGTTGGAGTGATTACAGACAGGAGGAGAGGCCATAGTAGAAATCCAGAGAGAAAGAAAGAGGGGAATAAAATTAAGAATGATTAATGGCAGATCTCTAATGGTTTCATTGGATCCAAAGGAGCAGGGCAATACAGAGCAACAAACACTTGATATAGAAAAGGAACATAAGTATGAAGGAAAATATATCATTTCACAGATGTTGACAGGCTCTGAGGATGGAGAGGAACCCCTCAAAAGAAAAAAAAGAATCCCTCAGGTACTCCAGCTGGCAGCTTCTCTTAGATTCTAGAACATTTTTTCCACTTCAATTCTAGCAGAGACATACAGAATAAAATGGAGTATGCAGAATAACAGATTTAAACTTTTAGAAAGATTTAACTTGGGCAGTTAAGTACCTGCTTCTCCTAAGTAAGCGTATTCTTGAAAACTTCTGTGAAGGATGCACGTGTGCTACTCAGACTATTTGCCTGAGAATTAGGAAACAGATTTGATTTTTTTTTTCATTGCCAGGTTTGTCACTGAGGTTAGGTACCTACAGGAGGAATCCACGACTCCTGGCAGTTCCTTTTTTCCTTTTTTTTTTTTTTTAACTTTTATTTGATAGGACATAGAGGAATTGAGAGGGGAGGAGTAAATAAAATGGGAGAGAGAAAGACAGACATCTGCATCTCCAGACACCTGCAGACCTGCTTCTCAACTTGTGAAGCTTTGCCCCTGTAGGTGGGGGGTGGGGGCTGGAACCTAGGTCCTTCCACATGGTAAAGTGTGTGTTCAGTTGGATGCACCACTACTCAGTCTCCCAGATTTTATTGTTCATTGCTGAATACCCATTGTTTTTATTTCACCTTTTCCTTACCATTCCCTATCTGCTGCAAGCTAAATTTAGACTTGCCGCACCATTTGAATTTCCTTAAAACTGGGAATAATAATATTCACTGTTTATAGTTCTTGACATGTGTCAGCATGGCCATAAATTCTTACATACATTTTCACATGCCACCTTCACTGCAATATGTGAGGCCGTCACAAACCTCTCCATAATGTTTTGTGAATGTCCGATAGCATCCCTAGTGATATATTAGATACTGTCACTGTGTTTTTAAACATATGTGGAAACTGAGGCACAATGATGTAAAAAGCAAGTTCACAGCAAGCTAATATGAGGCAGAGTCAATAATCCAAACTTCTTGTCTGCTTTCTTGTAATGGACTGCAAATTCCAAGAGGATAGACACTATATTCAGATTTATTAACTGTCTAATCCTTAGCACTGGAAATGCAGTAAGAACTCATACCTATTGGTTGAATAATTGAACACAGCCACAGCTACTAAAACATTACAGTCCATGCAGGAACAGGGTCCCACGGAAACAAACTTCCTTGAAACCAAGTGAAACACAAATCGACAACCAATAGCACTAGGGAAATGGTTTTCCATTCAATAGTCAGAGAAAATACTTAATGAGCACTTTTTAGGTCTTAGCCTACGTGCAAATACTGCTTTCTTTTTCAAGAAGAAATGTCACATGACTTCCCCTAATGCCAACTGTATCCAGCCAGGTTGCTTGCCAATTTTCCTCCTACAGCTAATACAAAAGATCTAGTAGCATGGGGAGGATAGACCTGAAGTCACGCAGGCAGCTGTAAGGCATTTTTCACTTGTCCCACCAGTTTTCATCTTTCACGACCAATGGGGGATGAAGACGGGGCAGGGTAAGGAGTCAGTCTGTATATAGCAGATCTCAGAGGGAGGGACTATTCAGATATTTTATTTTTTTCTCCTTTTACACTCTGAAAATTTTCCAAAAAGAAAGATCTATACCAAGTTGTTTGCAAAATCCATCTTAAGGTCAGATCTAATTAAGTTGGGGCCTGGCAGCTGTATACTTTCAATGCTGTTACACAGCTGCCAAAGAAGAGCTAGGTACCCACCTTCAACATTAGCGGTGAGTCTTAGCTGCCGACACAACTCCTACACCCTCCCGACCAAGTTGGCCTTTATAAAGCATGGACTGGGTCAGTGCTAAAGAGAAAATATGCCATGTAAGTTGGTTGAAGAGCCTGAGTGACGGTGCACCTGGCTGAATACACATTACAGTGCTCAAGGACCTGGGTTTGAGCCCCTTGTCCCCACCTGAAGGGGAAAAGCTTTGCAAGTGGTGAAGCAGGCTTGCAGGCACCTCTCTGTTTCTCTCCCTCTTGATCTCCCGTTCCCTCTTGATTTCTGGCTGTATATTCAATAAATAAAGATACTAAAAAGGAACTATAAAAATATATATTTGGGGTCCAGGTGGTGGTGCACCTGGTTAAGTGCACATATTACAGTGCATAAGGACTCAGGTTCAAACCCCTGTTTCCCACCTACAAGGGGGAAATTTATATATATAGTGGTGATGCAGTGCTGCAGTTGTCTCTGTTTCTCTTTCTTTCTTGTTCCCCTCTCAAATTCTCTCTGTTTCTATCCAATAGTAAATAAATAGAATATTTATTTTAAAAAGTTGGCTGAAATTGAGTGGTGTAGCTCAGAATTTCACTTTTTGGTAAATTTGAAAAAAAAAAAAAGTAGATGTTCATTGTGCCGTATAATAGGCACTCAAATGACCTGTTTCTTTTCATGCTTATAATTAAGATGTAATTTTAGCCATGAGGACTAGACCAACCCAATGCCTGCGACATATCAGGTATTCAATACACTTGTGTAGAAGGAATAAGACCAGAAAGAAATATTTAGAAAATGATGCCTCAAAATACTTAGGCTCCAATCCTTAGATTAGCTTTAAGATTAGCCTAAATTATGGAAAGACTATCTCTTTATGCTCTTTTTTTTTTTTTTTTTTAGTTTTAGATAAGATTAGATGAGTTCTGAAATTGCTTCCTCTTTTTAAATTTTGCAAATGAAATTTCATATAGACGCAGTACTTCCATTTGTAGAAAGACCAAGACAAAGATCAGAGTCCACAGACAAGATTTTAACTCCAGAGGCTGCTGCTGACTAGCCATGAGAACGGGAAACAAGTTACTCCACATATCCCAGTTTCCACTCATTCATTTGCATAAACAAGGGTGTTGAAATTCATTTTGTAGGATTGCAGGAAGATAATGAGATAATAAGTCACTGCCTGGAATATAGAAGGCTTTAAATAAATGGTAATTAAAAATAAAAAAAAAAACCTATTGTATTTAAGCTCCATTCTTTCTCATGGAAAAAATGCTGTGTTCATTCGGGATATATTGTGTTAATGGCCTCAATTCTTCACTACACTCTGTACCTATGTACTCTTTGACTCATAACTATGTAGTGTTTTCTCAAGTTTTGAGCCTGTGCTTGACTAAGTTAGACCTGCTTTGATCAGTAGGATGTTAGCAGATACCATGGAAGCAGACAAAAAAAAAAAAAAAAAAACTACTGGATTCAGTCTCTTGTGATATTTCTGTTGTCATGAAGACCATGCCCTATATTAACCCACAAGTCTAAAACAGAATAATAGGTAAACCACTAAATGTGGTAAGTCTAGACCTGTCAAATCTAGCTAACTTGTGTGATTTGTAATGCTATAGTTATATTGCAATAGTTAAGAGATACACTGTTGGTTTTGCCCTTGGTGTTTCGTTGTTTTCAGTTGACTTTTTTCAAGAAAATAAATATACATAGAGAGAGAAAGGGAGAGAAGGAGAGAGAGAGAGAGAGAGAAAGAGACAGAGAGAGATAGAGAGACTACAATATTGAAGTGTCATTCAGTTTAGTGGGGTTGTGTTTGAATCTAAGTTATGATATGACAAAACAGACACGCTATCCAAATGAGCTATTTCTCCAGCCCTACACATCATGGTCTATATCACGATACAGCAACTGGAAGTTATTTCATTTTCAAATTATCGTTAAAAAGTAAAATTTGCAAATTCATTTGCTTTCCCATAGTTGGTGAACTTTCACTTTTGGGTAAAATTTTGGGGGAGGAGACTGAAGACAAAGACTTGTTAAAACTGTCTTTCTGGTTCAGATGACAGCTCTAATGGTGTCTGAAATATTTTAAATTATTACATTATGAACATTTGAAAACTTGCCATTAGAACTGACTATTCTAGCTTTAATTTTAGATTTAGGAATTTTTAGTAGAGAGGAACTTAATATGTGCAGATCTTACTCTGATTACAGAGTATGTCTGAATGTTGCCTAATGCCATTGTCCTTGTACAAAAACCAAGCATTCTACTTGAAGTTTCATTCAGATTAACACAGATTTGAAAATGCAGTCAAAAGGTGGTCCTTGATGGTTCAACAGGAACTTTTGTTTACAAGGCTAGCCTGATCTCTTAGAAGGGAGAAGGTTAGCGGAAACCAGTCACCTCTGTAACAGCACAGTTACTTTCAAAATAAATTACGAATATAGTGTATAAAACAGAAGCCACATTCTTCTGGGTATTTGAACTGAAACTAGCTAGAAAGCTTCTCTAGGGCAGGTATAAAAGCAGATAGACATAACACTGACTATATTATTGTTTGATTAGCAAAAAAAAAAATGCAGTTGTTAAATAACCAGTTAAAACCCGCTGTTCATTACTTGGAATCTAGATCAAATGTCCTTCATAGTTTAGAATGAATTCCTTTCTCGTCTATACTCCCCTGGAATCTATCCTGTGTGTTTCCATGTCTGTTCCACTATAATACAAACTCCCTGATGTCATGGCAATACTCATACTTACCTTAACTCCTACAGTGGGGAATGCTTAGCAAGATACCTTCTATATAATGCAAGTGTAATAGACTATTACTACATAAATGGATGACTATACTACCTCAATTATTTCTTTTTGATTCAAGTTATTTATAAAGTAAACATATCAACAAGACTATAGGATAAGAAGGGTACAATTCCACACAATTTTCACCACCAGAGTTCTGTATCCCATTCCTCCCTTGAAATCTTCCCTATTCTTTATCCCTCTGGGAGTATGGACCTAGGATCATTATGGGGTGAAGAAGGTGGGAGGTCTGGCTTCTGTAATTGCTTCTTTACTGGAAATGGACGTTGGCAGGTTGATCCATACTCCCAGGTTATTTCCATCTTGCCCTAGTGGGGTAAGGGTCTGGAAAGGTGGGGTTCCAAAACACATTGGTGAGGTCATCTTCCCCCAGGAAGTCAGGTTGGCATCATGGCAGCATCTTCAACTTGGTGGCTGAAAAAGCACTTAGATATAATGAACAAATTGTTCAATCATCAGGAACTTAAAAGCAGAAGCAGTCATTGGTGCCCTGTTCTATGCAGAGAGCAATCTTAATAGCAGTGACTATAAAACCCCAATGTGACACCGTAAGATAATAATAATAATAATAATGATAACCAGGAACCTAAAAGTAACAATATAGCAGATGAAATTTGGGGTGTCCATTTTGGAAAAAGCTAGTAGGTCTATTTTAAGTGTATTCCAAGGAGTCCATGACTTAAACTATTTTTTGACTGAGCCTGACAGCTAACATGCTGGTGAACCAAAGGTATTGTCTGGGGAAATGGTAACAAAGTTGGAAACAGGAGCTGCTCTCTTCCCTGATGAGAGCTTTCTAGCCCTGTTTCCAACTCCCACTATTCTTATTGAAGAAGTTGTGGTCCAGAGAAGTGAACTGGTTTTCCGGAAATCACATAGCTAGAAAAAGCTGGAAGTTCCACGTGAACTTAGTTCTGGAAGGATCTAATTTCTATTGCCATATCACACATAATCAGGCTTCTATATCCAAAAGCACAACAGCATTAAAGTGCACACCACTGTAACAGATGCTAACTAAACGTTACTTACCCTTTTTATGACTTATTCGTATGCTAGGGATACCAGCATTAGTTATATATGTCTCTTTTAAGTTATTTTTACTTAGAAGTCATCAACTTGTTTTGAGGAGGGGGCAGAAAACAAACTAAATATCCAAATAGAGTAAGGACTAATATTTTTATTTATTTAGTTTTTGGTTTGTTTGTTTTTGCCTCTAGGATTATCGATGCTCTTGTGGCCATTTTTTCATTTTTTTTAAGACAAAAAAATTGAGAAGGGAGTGGAAGATAGAGAAGAAGAGAGACTGAAGTCAAAAGATGTACTTCACTTCTTGTGTAGCAAACCCCCTGCAGGTAGGGAGTTGGGGGCTGGAGTTGAGGGCTGGAACCAGGATCCTTGCATGTGTCTTGAGCTTTATACTAAGTGCACTTAACCCAGTGCTCTACCGCATAGGCCCCCAGACTAATTTAAGACATTTAGTATCATCAGTTGGATTATTAACTATTCATAGGAAAATTTAAATTACACAGAAATGCATTCAAAATGATGTGTGCATTTTTTTTAAAGTAGCCTATTGTTTCTTGCTATTTTCAGTGGTATCACAATGCATTCAAAACCAAAAAACAATAGAGACTTGGTATTGAAAAGAACTGGAAGTTTATGCTAGAAACTAGGTTATAAGAAAAAGCATGGTCTTTGTCACTTTTGAAAAAAAAATTTATGGGAGTCGGGCTGTAGCACAGCGGGTTAAGCGCAGGTGGCGCAAAGCACAAGGACCGCATAAGGATCCCAGTTCAAGCCCCGGCTCCCCACCTGCAGGGGAGTCGCTTCACAGGCGGTGAAGCAGGTCTGCAGCTGTCTATCTTTCTCTCCTCCTCTCTGTCTTCCTCTCCTCTCTCCATTTCTCTCTGTCCTATCCAACAATGACAACAACAATAATAACTACAACAATAAAACAACAAGGGCAACAAAGGGAATAAATAAATAAAATAAATTTAAAAAATTTAAAAAAAAAAAAGAAAAAAAAATTTATTTTATTGAGATGAGAAAGGGAAAGAGAGAAGAGGATCAGACTACTGCTCAGCTCTGGTTTATGGTGGTGCTAGGATTGAACCTAAATCCTTTGGAGTCTCAGGCATGAAAGTCTTTTGCATAACCATTATACTGTCTGCCAGCCCTTTCTTTGTCATTTTTCCTGAACTTTTGTTTAAGAAAATGAACATGTCTTGCTACTTTTTTTTTTTTAATTTCCCCACCAATCCTTGGGAGTAGTCCAGTATCACTATTTTTTCACTTTTCCTTCCCCCCAACTCTCACCAGGACTCCACTGGTCCAAGTCTTTTTTTTTTTTTTCAGACAGAAAAGAGAGACAGACAGATAGAGGCAGATGGGGAGAAGAACCACAGCACTGAATATGTTCCTAGGGCCATGGGAGCCAGGCTTGAACATAGGTAATGTGCAATGGTAAGTAGACAGCCTCTCCGGTGGACTATTTTGCATAGCCTGAACCTCTACTTTTATCACAGTGTCTAAAACAGTACTGTTGTTCCTTCTTTGTTATTTCATATTGGCATCTCCCTGTTTCCTGACTGTGATTTTACTAGGTGCATGAATTTTTGAATGCTTTCACTTACCTCCTGCACCTGTGTAGTCCACAGACCATAGCAGTCTCACTTTTTTTTTTTTTTTTGTTAAATGAGCAATATTTCTCATGACTGAATTCATCATTTGCAACTTGGCCTTTAAGAACGCAGAGACCAGGAGGTTGTGTATATTTATTTGTGTGCATTTCAACAATCAGGGCTTATACTGTTTTTGTTTCACTTCATTTTTGTACATTTACAAATTCAAAAACAAAACCAAAAATGAAGTTAGGCTTTTTTTTCTCCCACTTTTCTGAGTAATGATGAATTATGTTCAATATGCATGTCATTCGAACATAAACATCTGTAAATTCTTTGACTACAGAAAAAAAGATATGGAAATTACATCAGGCATAATTTAAGTGTGTTTTCCTAAAACTAAAATGTATAATGTTGTGTTTCATGAACAGAACAAATAATACAGTTAGTATTTATTCTTTGACTACACTTTAAACAACTAAGTTTAAATATACATATATATCAGTGCTTCCTACTCTCTGCTCCAAGTTTCATATGTTAAACAAAGACAGACCAACCTTAAACCTTTTGATAAATATGATGCTTGTGGTAACTGCAGCATTCAGTTCGTATCCCATTTCTCCAAGTTCCTGTCAGCCAGATGTCACTTGCAATGCAAACACTAGAAAAATATGAAATAATAATTTCATACATCATCTACGTGTGCATGAGCCGGTCAAACATTCAATACAAATTCAAACTGCTACTACACACAGAGCAAATATCATCCAAATAATATTTAAAATGATTGAAAGGCTTTTGATTTGGAAGTGTATTCTCTTAAGCTAAGTGGTCCCCAAGACCGTCAAGAAAATTCAATTGTTTCATTTAAAAAATGTTTTCTGCCCAAAATTATATAAAACCTTAATGTCTCAATAGAAACACATGGGATTGGATTGCTGACTGGGCGCCTGATGTCAAAGAGAAATCTAATTTTACAGTGGCATTTCCTCATACTGTCTCACCAAAATACAGAATTGATAAAATTTTAATGGATAATTTTCAGAAGCAGAACGTTAACCATAGGGGAAAAAATATGAAGGGAGAGTTAGCAGTGTAGCACAGAAGAAGCAATGTGAAGACAGCATTGACTGTAAACTACAGATAGACAAGGCTATATAGATGTCATTTTGCAAAGTTTTTTCTTATCAAAAACAAAAACTTCAACTTTAAACAGGTCCTTACTCTAAAAAATATATTTTTTATGCTTTATTTTTCCTGTCCACATCTAAGCTTCTCTTCCCCGATCTTTTCTATTTTGTAAAATGATATAATGGAAAGGAATCACACTATAAGTTATACTACCAGACATACACTGGCACAGTGTTGATCTCTATTTCTGATGTTTGCAAAAACAGGCATAGATACCCCCACTTCAATTAGAAGATAAGAGGACAGTGCTAGATTCGTTCCTGCTTCTTTCCACCGAAGGTTCTAAATATTACCTTTGCCTGTTTGCTAGTTAGTGTTAAGTTTCCCTTCTAATCTGGAGTGAAGTGGATTTAGTTTTTTTGTTGTTGTTGTTGTTGCAAGCCAGGGACTCTTTGTTTTAATTTGAAATTTTCTTTTTTTTTTTTTTTTTTTGTATTGGGAGGATGAATGGTTCACATTAAATACAGCAAATATTATTGTTGCTACATGTGTAAGATTTTTCAGGTTTTTTTTTTTTTTGCAAAACACAGTCACCCCCAGCCTAAGTCGTCCTCTGTAATCATGTACCAGAACCTGAAAATCTGCTTTCTACCCCCCAACCCCCACACCACCTCTGAACCCTTTGCTTTGGTGCAATACAATCAAACCCATTCCAGGATCTCTGTCTATACAGAAAGCAGGAACAGAGCAGAGAGACCTTCACAGGGTGAACATCAGCATGTCCCTTGCCATCTCTGAGCCTCAGTGTTCATATCTGTAAGACAGAAATAATAGTTCTCATCTTATTATGTTCTTGTAATGCCAGTGAATGATAATTATGCAACAGCACGCACAAGGCTTGACACAATGGAAGATCTCAGTTATTATTTTTTATAATTCTAAGTTTTTAACCTTCTAATACTAGGCTTCTAGGGCCCTGTCTTATTTTTCATTATGATTATTTTTTGTCATCTTCCCATGCTTGGCAGTTCTAGGCATATTTCACTGTTGGTATGCTTCTAGATTCTGCTTGTGAAGCCTTCTGATTTTATCATCACATTGGGTTCACTTGTGTTGCTTGCTATGTGTTCTGTTTGCACGTCCACTGTTGGCTGGGCAAACAGAACATATTGGTTTGGTCCTCCCCCCCCCACCTCTGGGACATTTAGTTTAGTCATCGCTGGTTCAGGCTTCTTCCTTCTCCCTGCCCCCTATCATACGTATTTCCTTTGTTCCTGACTCTTCCGCCTGAGGAGGGAGGTAGGAGAGAGATGCAAGACAGGAGAATTGTGTTGTGATTAGAAGAGATTAGTTTTTTGGACTGCATCCCCACTGGTGAATATTGAACTCCATTCTCAGCTCAGCCATGAGTCTCTGGTTGTCTCTGTCTCCCGCCCGCAAAGCCAGCCAGGCAAAAATGACATTTCACAAAAACTGCTGGGGACACAGGGGGCAATCCTGTCACTGGACAGAGCAGAAGAGGTTAACCAAGCCATTCGTGAGGCAAACACTGTGACACTAACTAGCAAACCCTGGATGTTACTGTGTCATGGGCCCATAGACTCAAAATATTAGACACTTCAGCAAGGCAGATGTCTTGAACCTCAGAGACACTGAGAATGGCCATCAATTTTCCTAGCCCAAGTTTTTCCCCTTTCTTCAAACTCTCTGTGGAAAAACCCACAGTTAGTTCAAGAGTCCAAGGTGCTAGAAAAGGTACCACTAATACACCTATTTAGAAATTTTAAACAAACAGATATAGACTCAGCATTTCCTCTCTCTATTCTCTTTCCTTCTTTGTTAGCTAACCCCTTTCATAACATTATCTACTTCATTGTATTTTCCTGTGAGTGGAGATTCTGATTCTTAAATAATTTCAGCCATGAAGTCCTTTTTTTCTACATCCCTATGAGTGGAGTTTGAACAAAGTAGATCACTAATAAATATTAAGCATCTAAAAATTGCAGTTAGCTCCTTTGAGACATCTTGTATGTATGTATGTATGTATATCTTTTCTTTTTTAATTGTTTATTTTTATCACCACCAGGTTTATTGCTGAGACTTAGTACTTGCATGACAAATCCCACTGCTCCTGATGATCTTTTTCCCTTTGGAAAGAGACAGACAGAGATAGACTTAGAGGGAATGGGGGATAGAAAGGAAAAGAGAAAGAGAAACACTGCCTATGCAGCTCCCCCTGCCCACCCTACAGGTGGGAATTGGAAGCTTGAATCCTGATCTTTGTGCATACTAACATGTGCATTCTAGTAAGTATACCACGACCTTGCCCCTTGAAATAGCTTTTTAAAATTTTTTTCTTTATTGGGAAATTAATGGTTTACACTAGACCATAAAGTACATTAGTTTGTATATGTATAACATTTCCACATAATAATATAACCCCCACTAGGTCCTCTTCTGCCATCATGCTCCAGGACCTGAACCCTCCCCTCCACCCCAGAGTCCTTTACTTTTGTGCAGTCCACCAAATCAAGTCCAAGTTCTGCTTAGTGTTTTCCCTTCTAATCTTGTTTTTCAACTTCTGTCTATGAGTGAGATCATCCCATATTCATCATTTTCTTTGATTTATCTCAGTTAACAAGTTTTCTTCAAACTCCATCCAATATGGGATAAAGAAGGTGAATTCACCAGTTTTAATAGCTGAGTAGTATTCCATTGTGTATATAGACCACAACTTACTCAGCACTCATCTATTGTTAGACACCTGGGTTGCTTCAGATTTGGGCTATTACAAATTATGCTGCCATGAACATATTTATGCTACACAAATATTTTTGGAGGGGTGTGTATGGCTCTTTAGGATTGAAATAGATTTTTACATTTCATTTATTTAGTGATAGGCAGAGAGAAATCAAGAGCAAGAGAGACACCTTCAGCACTGTTCCACTGCTTTGAAAGCTTCTCCACCATACATACACAGGTCAGGACAGAGGGCTTGAACCCTGATCTTTGTGCCTGGTAACTTGTGTACTCTAACAGGTATATCACTGCCTGACTCCTTGAAACAGCTTTTATAACTGAATAGAAACTGATGGTCATTAGCTAGGCTGGTGAGACTCTATGGGTATCATTACTAATATGTCCAGACTCGGGTTCAAACAGCACCAGATTGTCCCAACTCTGCCATTATTTTCACAGTTGAATTCCTAAGTGGAACATTCTCACTTTCTTCAATTATAAAATGGAAATCATTCAGTTTTATTTCTTATGATTATTATACATAGGCCTGGCAAATAAAATAAAGGATACCTTTTGACATAGGAATTCCTGATCAATTCAGTTTTTAAATATATCTTGAAGACTGTATGGGACAAATTTAAGATGAAAGAATGTACTGTTTACTTAAAGTTCAAACTTATCTAGACATTAACCCGTTTTTAATTGACAAATTATGACAACTTTAATTAAAATGTCCAAATGAAGGGATGCATGATGCCTACTGTGTACTCACCCTTAGTGACTGCTCACTGAGTGCTGTGCCTTTGTCAGGCTGTTGGGTATTAAATCCCTGATCTACAGTACCACTTTAATAAAATTGGGTTTGATTTCTCTTTCAAGGCCTCAACTCAAAACAGTGTGCTCTATGACTGAAAGTGGAGAAATGTCTCATTTGCTTGCAGTATCTTTCCCACATGTTTGTTTGTTGGTTTGTTTACAGCCTATTTTGGCCTGCTTTTCACACTGATAAGGGGAGAGCAAAAGGGACAAATGCAGGTCCTTCTCAATCCAAGGCAACTTGTTCTTTGAAAACTCTGGCTTTACTGTGGAAACGGATATAAGAAGTTTTTTTTTTTCCTTTTTCTTTTCTTCTTCAATTGTGAGCCCAAAACAAAACTGTAAAAAAAAAAAAAATGATTTTTTAAGAACAAAGAAGTAGGATAACCTATTCAGCAAAAACTGTGTTTCCTAAAGTGTGTTATACAGTTGTTGCTAACATCATTGTAAAACTCTTCTTTGACTGCCCAGGCCTCTTTCACTCAGCACATCAGCGTTTCTAGACCCCATTATTCATCCAGGCAGGAGAGCTTTCATCTGTGACTACAGCCAACTGCTCTTCTGGATTGCTTCAGCTTGGCAAGGACTTAGCCAATCACAGAAGGTACAGGCAGGGATTTTAAGAACATTCTTTTCTTCTCTTTCTCCTCCTGCTCTTCCCCTCCTCCTCCCTGTCCTCCTCTTCCTCTTCCTCCTTCTTTTCTTCTTCCCCCTTCTTCTCCTCCTCTTCTTCTTCCTCCTCCTCCTCCTCATCTTCCTCCTTCTTCTTCTCCTCCTCTCCCTTCCCCTTCCCCTCTTCCCCTCCTCCTTCTTCTTCTTCAAGTTCAGTGTTGTTTCCCTCAGACACACCAGAGATAGTGCATAGGGTATGATTCAATGGAAAGCCCTTATGTGAGAAAAATGGCTCTTTTTCATGCAGCCTTAGCTATCAGCACATTTGGAATCTGTGTGATCCATGTTCCCAGACCTCCTTTGGTTCCATAGGACTGGCAGCTGTTGCCTACCAGCCTGAAGAAGCTGCCTTTGGCCCCAATTCTGAGGAAGGAACCTTCCCATTTCTGGAAGATTGCTAAGGTCCAAAACCTATGAATATTTCTTGATTATGTACCAAATCTTTCCATGCCATTGAGGCTTTGGCAGACAGCAGAAAGCAGGTACTGTCTACTTCCTTCGACTCACATTCTCATGTAAACAGACAGCAGCCGTTGAACTCTGAACCAGCTGCAGCTTCTGGGTGGTCCTGCAAAGCAGTTTCAAGTGGATTGCAATGCACTTTTGCAGGCTGGTGGTCACCCAGATCAAGCAAGCATTTGTGGGAGAAAGCAAAGCATGTGTGTTCTCCATGCTCCTGTCTTGAGGAGAAAACCAAAGTGAAATTGGACTTCCCAGAGGTGATCTGTACTCTAAAACTAAAAATTACAGGGAAAAAAAAAAGAATTTAAGGAATGAATCAGACAAAACCAAAGAAAATTCTCTACTTGAACGTTCTGGGGAAGCAGAATCATAATAAATGCATTCTAATTGATTAGTGTTATTGCACACTAATCTATGGCATTAGACTTTCCAGTGTGTCTCTTGAGGAAAGTAAAATAGAAGAATTGCTGGATTGAATCCTACCTTCACCAATTACTAGCTGTGTAATGAGTTCTAAACCTATGTGTGTTGTGAGAATATTAATGAATGATTGCATAGAAAGGGCGAGAACAATGTCTCATATAATGAGCCTTAAGAAAGTGCTAATTATAATCAATATGATTAAACTTACTAGAAAATATGCCCTATATTTGTACAGTGCTTGGGTACTACATCGTTTCTTAGATAATCAGTATCAAGGTAAGCTGGGAAGAGATTGAGACAGACTCTTTTTAAAAAAAAAATGTTTTTAACTTTATTTCTTTAACTTGATAGGACAGAGAAATTGAGAAGGAAGATAAGTAGAGATGGAGAGAGAGAGATAAGAGAGGCACCTGCAGCCCTGCTTCAACACTTGTGAAGCTTCCCCCCTGCAGGTGGCGACCAGGGGCTTGAACCTGGGTCCTTGTGCACTATAGTGTGTGTGCTTAGTCAGGTGCACCACTACATGTCCAGAGATAGACTTTTTTTAAAAAAGAAAGAAGGGAGATGTAAAAGGAATCAGATGCTTGTATGAAATCATTCCATGCAGAGAGAGTGTGGCTTATATGTAAATGTGAGAGATAGAAGTTCTATAAAGGGGAGTCGGGCGGTAGCGCAGAGGGTTAAGCGCAGGTGGCGCAAAGCACAAGGACCAGCATAAGGATCCCGGTTCGAACCCCGGCTCCCCACCTGCAGGGGAGTCGCTTCACAGGTGGTGAAGCAGGTCTGCAGGTGTCTATCTTTCTCTCCTCCTCTCTGTCTTCCCCTCCTCTCTCCATTTCTCTCTGTCCTATCCAACAACGATAACAACAGTAATAACTACAACAATAAAACAACAAGGGCAACAAAAAGGGAATAAATAAATAAAATAAATATTTAAGATAAAAAGATAAAAAAAAAAGAGAAGTTCTATAAAGGAGATAGCCCATTTCTGGATTAGAACTGAGAATAGAAGAGTAGTTAGTGTTCAGTGGGATATATAGGCCGGAACTAGGAATGAACAGAAGCTGAAAACATATTTTAAAAAAGGGCTTGAAAATGAAAACATGAGTTTCAAGATGATGCAGGAGACAAGATTTCAAATAGCTATCTAGCACTGAAAAAGAAAAAAAAAATTCTGACCTGATACTTTTACCCCTAGCTGATTACAAATGAGATTTTAAAGAGTTGAATATATTAAAAAGTATAATGCATAGAGTAATCAGTAGAAAAGAAAACTGATAATTTATCAGACATTGGTGTAGATAGATTGAACTTTCTAATCTTAGAATCAATACAACAAATGTTTTTCAGTGTTCATGACTTCATTTTTGTACTCACAGACCAAATCAAGGAAATCAGTTTCAAGGCAAGAAGGTAGCATTCCAGTAAGAGACACTGCTTTTTTTTTCCAGTATTATCTTTCATTTTAACTCTCATACAGATTCTGCATAAGCAGTACAATGTAGACACCCTTTTTATCAAAAGGAAATGAATGTCATTAAATATATGAAACTATGAAGCTTTTATATTCTTCTTCAACCAGTCTTGAATTGCCATGTATTTTTCCTTATTTAATGTCAGTATGGACATCCACTAACATGAGACTGAAAACAGAAACTTTGTGTGTAAAAGATGTAAATCCTATAGTATATCTGTTGAGCCCTACTTTAAGAAATAGATCTCATGGTGATTTTAAAGCATACACACACACATATTCGAATTCACTCTAGCATAAAATAAAGACATTCTAAATTAATGTAGTAAAGTTTGATACATTATTCACCTCTACTCCCTCAATTTTGGGGAAGTCTTATAGTAACCAAATAACTCAATGCTGCAGAAAGATTCCACAAGCATGGACTAATAAAATCTCTTATAACTACCAAAGGGGATTTAGTAGATTTGCAGGTTGCACAGGAGGTCCTAAAATCTGCATAGGAATATGGGTAAGATATAGAAAAACAATGTATCTGCTTAGACCAAGGGAATAAGGAAAAGGGTTGACAAAAGAAGCCAAACCCACAATGTTATGATTCAGGTATGTTTCAGATTGATGCAAACAGCAAAGGAGCTGACATAGAGAAGATAGAACAGTTGCTGGTAAGTAGTTCATTGCATTTTGAGACCCTGAGTCTGATCATCTAGACACATTACCATATGTCAATACAATCACTGTGCTTTTGTCCTTATGGTCAGATAGTATGTCACTTGGGATAGGCATGGTTTATAGAAAGAGACAAAAATGAAGTCAGGGAAAGCTACACTTACTCACTGGGTATACCAGAGGCAGATGTTCAAGGCAACCAAAGGACAATGATATAAAAAATTATATGATGAACCCCAAAAAAGATTAAATTCAGAAAAAGTAAAATGAATAAAAGGAATGCAGGAAAGAATTAACAAAAGAATAAAGAGGAGGAATATATATATGTAAAACTCCTTTGCCTTGTACAAGGCCTGTTATATATTAGTAGTACTCTTCCAAGTCAGCTGAAGACTAAAGAAATTAGAAAGAAAATCAGCTATGATTTAGTTTGAACTGGTGCAATTTTTCACTTCAACCCCTGACTGCTTAAAATGTCATAATTTACCCCATGATGAGAAACTCAAAAGATAAACACTTAATTGAAATAGGTTGACATGTTTCCTATGGATACTCATTTTAGGACTAGGAAGAAGAGAAGAAGGAAAGATATAAAATTAAAGAGAATTGATAGCTTACTAATTTATTTCCTATCAAAAAACACTTCAGTTTGTCAGAGGGCAGTCTCTCTGGTAGAGTTCCCAGATGAAAACACAGAGAAGTTGACTTGCTATGTTCCACAGAGATCCAACTATCTCTGAAAGACTAGCTAACAAAGGTAAAAAAGATCTTCTTAGGAAAGCATCCCTGAGGGGCCATGGTTTCTGTGTTAATCAAGATCTCCCAGAAAACCTAGAAATTTGGAGGTAGTCAGAATTGATTTAATCCTTTTTACAATAAATCTCATTTCTGAAAATGATTAACAGAGGCAGAGACATAAATGGTAAAGTCTCGATCAGGGAAAATGCTGTCAGCGTATCATCTAGATAGATTAGAAAATGAACATTCAGGTTTCTGTGAAGAAAGACTAATGACATTAAGTCAAGATGAAATACAAAGGAGCATCACACAGGCTCAAAAGTCATAAACCATGAGCTCACCCTGACAGAAGACCCTCAGCAACTTTTTGAACTGGAAAATTATCAGGAGTTTGGTCTGAGAGTATTTTCTTAGGCCTCATTGAGAGTCTCTGGATTGTTTAGTTACGTTTTGAAGTTCTAGGAATTACCCTGCCAAGGTTCTGACATTTGTATAAAAGTAAGAGCCTTCTGCCTACAACTTTCAGTGCAATCAATGGCACACTTAGAAACAAGAAAATGAGGGTTTGGCTCACTAAAACAATAAATAAACATTTAAGATACTTCCATACTGTGCAACCATCTGATTTTCAAAGTGTCACAATTCTGCTGCCTTTTCAGAAAGAAGGCAGAACTGTTAACCCTGAAATCAGTCGTGGCTGAGACCAATGTCCTTTGTTTAAGTTAAGATCAAATAGTGAAGTGAGTATATAAATCCTGCCAAATAAAGCTAAAACAGGCCTTCTGCTCTGTTTAGAAGTGGGGACGAGGTTGTACATCTGCTTAACATGTGGTATGCCATTGGATTACTTAAATTATGTCTCCAGTAGACGGGTACACCACACCACACATACACACCTCACTTTTAAAAATAACTTCATGTCTCAATAGGATTTTGTTACAGCATCTCTGGAATTTGATAGATAAAATCTATTCTATTCTGATGAAGTCTTTTTTTTGAAGTCAATGACACAGGATGATCACCTGCAAATTTCTCCATCATATTAAAAAATAGGTGTTAAGGCACTTGAATGGTTTTCAAGCTTCATAACACACCACTGAGACTTTTATGAGAAATTAATCTATAAAACTGAAATTCAAAGTGCGTCTTCATCCAGTTTCAGACTTAGAATGTATGAAAAATATTCCCACTCGGCCCCTAGAACATTAAAAGATAAAAATACACTGTTCCTCATCTCAAAATTTCCAAAACACACAGTATTCAATAGGTAGATGGGTAGTTAGATGGGTAGATAGATACTTACTGTTCAATTCCAGTGTTTCTGACTTAAAATTTTAAGGTCATTGTCTCTCGTCTGACACCTCTTCCTACATCAACATCCCATTATATCATTATAGACTCATGAAGCAATGTACTTTTACATTTTGCAGGATAATGACTCTTTTGTATTTCAGTTTTTATCATAATATAAATCTTGAATTGCAATTTGCATATCTTTTGTTTAGAAAAAAAGACCCCTATTTAAGACTTTGTCATTTTAATACATAGGCTTTAAAGTGATTTTTTTTTAAAAAAAGGAATGCACCAAAATATTCCAATTTATTCTTCAACCAAATGAATCTGACTCTACCTCTGCTGCTGCGTCAATAAATTAGCAAATGTCCTGAACAATGCATTTCCAACAATGATGGTTCCACTTCTTAGTCCTCTATGCCAGCAAGTTTTCTGCATATTCTAGGAACACATAAAATTGTAAGAGCAATTCAGACTGTATTTGAGGCAAATGTATGTATGCAGATATACTAGATGATTCTATATAAAAGGCATACTGTATGCATATATACAGGCACACATATGCATGTGTGTGTGTGTTTATATGAGGAGCACACTATTTCCTCATCATTTATTTTATTTTCTGTTTTCTTTTTCTTTGTTCTTCTTGTAGTGGAACTGCTCTTGTAAAGGAAAATGTGTCACTCTGGCAGACTTTGAGTAGATTAGAGAGAGCCCTTTCAAGAGACAGGGCAGGACTAGTAAAGACCATTCATTCACCTGGATAATATGCTTGCTTTGTCATGCACACAGGACCTGTGTCAAAGGTGGGATCTACCACACTGAAGGAATTCTCACTGGTGTGGTGTCTTTCCATCTCTCTATTTTTCTGTATCTTTTATTTTTCTATCTGAAAACCAGCCCAGAGCGATGAAGCTTCTAAGAAGACCAACAAAATGGAAAGATATATAAGACACTGGGCAAGGATGACTACTGTCCACTTCTGCATAAAAATAAAGGAGTAAGTAGAATGTAACAGTGCCTAGAATCCCCAGTAGCTACCACTGTGCATAGTGTCTAGTGAGTACCTACCAAAATTGAATGAATGAATGAATGGATGGATGGATGAATAGGGCTATAGAACTCTCTTGTTTCAGCTTTTTTGTCAAATTGGAAAGATGATCCATAATTTTCACTCTCCAGGTCTGATGTCTATCAGTCCCTTTTTGCCTAATGCCTAGCATTGCTTAGTTGATTTAATAATTGCCTATCCCATTCTGGAGGACTTTCTCAGTTTATGAGGACAAGGTAGGCCATTGTGAAAAAAAAAAAAAACTAACTTTTTTGCAACAAGGCAAATCCTCCATCTTAAAATATGTAAGACTAGATTTTTAAAATTTCTGATAACATAACTAAATCAATTCTTGGGTTGAAAAAGCAGCAATTATTTGCTGAAATAGGGGTCCGTGTAATATGGAACTCTGACCTGGGACTGGGAAATCACAGGAGAATGGAGTTTAAATCCCGGTATTCCATTTTTAATTGTTTGATTTCATCAGGTCATTTTATTCTCCAAGTTTCAACTTCCTCTTTTGTAATATGGAAATGCTATGTGCCTTGTAAGATCTTTGTGGAGATGGCCATGGACATGTAAGGGTTTATTTAATACATGCTATTTGTTACATGTGTTTATTTCTAGTCCTGCCATCCCATACTCCCCAGTTATTTTAAATTTTAGCTCTTCTTTCTTCCTAGAGAGAATGGGAAATTCTAGCATGTCTTCAAACATGAGATGAGTCAGAAGGAAGTCAACTCACACCAACAGTTTAATGATCTGAAAGAATGGTCTTCTTTTGGAAACCTTCAACTATTCCTGACCTTCCCCCTGGACTAGGACGTGCACTCTGGACATTCCAAGAACTTACATTTGACCAACCTGGCTGACAGTGACTCTGCGGGGAGCTTTTCAACCCCGTAAACATAGGCAATTAAGCTCCTAAAAGCTCTTAGGCTTATTGCCCAGTAAATTTACAATGAATAGTAACCTTAATAAATGTTATAAATCTCACCTCAGAGCCAACAGGAAATTCAAACTTTCGCATGTGTGGGAGCCAAAGTGCTGCTGAGACAAAAGGGAGGTATGTGGACAAGGAGAACATTGTGCTAGGTCCTTCTTTCCCCTGGCAGCACCAGAGTGCCCCAGGCCTGGGAAAGACCCTTCATTGTATTTTGTGAGGCAGTTCTCTGGCTTCCTCACTCCTCCCCTTTCTTCACCTACCTTAACTCTTTCTCTTCCCACTAGCCCAGGAACTAAGCTATCTATACACCTCTCCTCCACACTAAAAAGCTGATGGAATTATTTGATGGGACCGGACTATAGACAAGTTAATTTTTATGCCAATGTTTTAATATGAAACAGTTTTAAAAACTCAAACCTTCAGACCAAAAGTTAAACTCAGTGCTACTTTTAAGCAAGAAAAACAAAAGTCAAAGAAGATCAAAGAAGAGAAACCACCGAATATATCTATCCACCCCCTTACAAAAGGGTGTTAGTTTTAATAAACACTCACAATTTGGGGCTGTTATGAACCTTAAGGCACACTCCTGGCCATGTTTCCAATTTCCTCTCTTGCCTTTACTGCTGTTATATTAAGATCTGTGGTGAGGCAAAAATGTTTATTAAAAAAAGGTGGTGAGAGCAATATTCCAGATTAGATTATTTCACCTGCTCTTAATGTGTCCCAGCCAATAGGAAATCTACATGGTGGGTCTATGAGCAAAAGCCACAGCTACCTCCAGGATCGAAGGAGGGGGCATTGCAGCCTGGGGTTACAAAGTGAATGCTGATGAGGCCATTTTAATTACTGACTCTAACTGAATATGGAATACATTTTCCAGTCGCAGAGAGGGGCAACTAAATGCATCTGGAGCCTCCTCCATCATGGAGATAATTACACTGGGATTGAAAAAGCATTTGAGGAGCAATGAGCAAATGAGGACTCCAGTGAGAAGGAAGCGTTCATTTCATGAGGAGTTAAAAGTGAAGAAACCTTTGAGTGGTTTCAAATGGAAATTATTATTATCATTATTATTATTATTATTTTGAGAATCATATTCCTATAGAAAACCCTTCTTGAGCAAAATAGGGACAAGGGACAGGACAGTCAACATATTAAAAATTACCTAGGATGTCCCATAATTTTCACACTGTAAAAGCCTATTGAAGCAAGACTTTTCTTTGAGTCTCCTAGGGATTTCTTTAATACAAAAGGCATTCTTATGATGAATCTTTTGGGACTTCCAAATCCTTTAATTGTTTCTGGAATTTCTCTAATAGTACGAGTTGCTGAAAAGTACATTAATATACTAAATGTATCACCTCTGTGATTCAACTGTAATACTGTTTCTGTATGCTCCTTTCTCTTCCCAAGAAATGCAGGGGCTAAGTTTCTGTTGAACTGTGTCATACAACATTAGCATTTACAACTTAATTCAGACTATAGTCAGGTCTGGATAATGATAAGCTCGGTTAAATAGTGTTCTGTAACATTTACTTTAGAACAAGATATATTTTTTAATCCTAAGAGTCAGAGAGATAGTTCACTAGGTCAATGCACACACACATGAACTGGGTTTGAACCCTGACATCACATGGGCGATGCCATATTCCAGGAGGATGTTCCGTGGATATAATGTCTCTCCTCTCTTTTGACTCTCTCTGTCCATCTATCTGAATGAAAAGGTGGCCCGTAATGGATGAAATCACATATGTGCAAGGTCCTAGCTCCAGAAAAATAGATAAATAAATCCTAACATAAGTATCCTTTTTGTATTCTTTCATGGTGAAATACATAAAACTGGCTCATTAGAACAATCTTTAGAATAGTGCATCCAGGGAGTTGGGCAGTGGCACAGTGGGTTAAGCACACATGCCACAAAGAGCCAAGGACCAGAGTAAGGATCCCAGTTCGAGCCCCTGGCTACTCACCTGCAGGGGAGTCGTTTCACAAGCAGTGAAGCAGGTCTGCAGGTGTTTATCTTTCTCTCCCCCTCTCTGTCTTCCCCTCCTTTCTCCATTTCTCTCTGTCCTATCCAGCAACAACGACATCAATAACCACAGCAATGTTAAACAACACGGGCAACAAAAGGGAATAAATAAATAAATATTTTTAAAAAAGAGAGAATAGTGCTTCCCAATAGAATTATAAAGCTCAGCACAAGTGGAAGTCATAGGAAAATTAAAAGCTTTGGGAGCAGGGCAGTAGCACACTCAGTTAAGTGCCCATAGTACTAAGCACAAGGACCTGTACAAGGATCCAAGTTAGATCCCCTGCCTCCCCACCTATAGCAAAAGGGGGCTTAACAAGTGATGAAGCAGGTCTGCAAGTGTCCATTTTTTTCTCTCTCCCACTTCCCTTTCAACTTCTCTCTATCCTATGCAACTAAATAGAAAAAAAATGGTGGATTCATAATGCTAGCACCAAGCCCCAGTCATAACCTCAGGTGGGGGGGGAGAGAGAAAGGAGAGAAATTTGGTTTTGGTAGTCATAATAATACATAAAAAAGCAATAAGTGAAATGATTTCTAACAATATTCTTCTTCTTCTAGCGTTTGCCCTTCTTCCGTAGCCAGTCAACAGCGTCAGGTTGAGCCTGATGTAAAGTTTTGAGACCTCCTTTGAATCTGGAGAGGTGGCAGTCGTTGACTATGTGGGTCATAGTCTGTCTGGAGCCACAGGGGCAGTTCGGGTCGTCTCTGGCTCCCCAGCGATAGAACATAGCGGTGCACCGGCCATGGCCTGTTCGATAGCGAGTGAGGAGGACCCAATCATAACGTGCTAGGTCAAAGCTGGGTTGATGCTTACAGGGGTCTGTGATGAGGTGTTTGTTCTTTACCTCAGCTGACTGCCAACTCTGTTTCCAAGAGACTGGAACAGAGAAGTTCAGTGTAGGCGTAGGGGACCAGATTGGGTGACGAGATGTCTAGCGTTGGACAGGGTGGGCAAAGATATCCGCGTATATTGGCAGGTCCAGTCAAGCATAGACGTGGGAAATGAACTTAGATGATGCCGCATCCTGACGAATATCTGGCGGGGTGATGTTGCTAAGAACTGGCAGCCATGGAACCGGGGTGGAACGGATGGTTCCAGAAATTATCCTCATGGAGGAATATAATTTGGAATCGACCAAGTGGACATGGGGGCTACGGAACCATACTGGGGCACAGTATTCTGCAGTGGAATAGCATAATGCCAGAGAGGATGATCGTAGTGTGGAAGCGCTCGCGCCCCATGAGGAGCTGGCCAGTCTTGCAATGATGTTATTCCTCATGCCCACCTTTGCTGCAGTTTTTATGAGATGTTCGTGAAATGACAGAGTGTGATCGAGAGTAACGCCATGATAGACTGGCTGGGCTTCATGCCGGATTCTCGTATTGCCAAGCTGCACATTAAGCTCACGCAAGGCCGAGGCATGGTGTAGATGGAAAACAGATGATACCGTTTTTGCAGTGCTAGGGATTAGTCGCCATTTTTTACAGTAATCAGATATCAGAGACATGTCTTTCGTGTTTCCTCGAGGATGTCGAACTTGGATGCCTGAGTTGCACAGCAGATGTCATCGGCATAGATGAACTTCCTTGAAGAAGTTTCTGGGAGGTCATTGATGTAAATATTAAATAGCGTAGGAGCCAGAACAGAGCCCTAGGGGAGGCCACTTGAGACAAGTCTCCATCTGCTAGACTTGTCACCCAGATTCACCCGGAATTTTCTGTTTTGGAGAAGAAACGATATAGTGTTGGCCACCCATGGAGGCAGGCATCTTGAGATGCATCTAACAATATGATTTAGCTTATCACAGTGGCAATTATTATTATCAAAACATTTAATCAGGTAGTAAACATTCATTAAGAATATTTTACATTGTATTGCCTATAAACCCTTCAAAATGACCTTTAGTTTTTAGACTTGAAAAACATCTAAATTCAGATCAGTGGCATTTCAAATTTTCAATGGTTATGTGGTTGCCAAATAAGGCAATGCAGCTTTATACTTTCACAACTGTTGGTATGCTTCTAATTCTGCTTCTCTAACCCCTTCTGTTTCATTGGTTTTATCCCCCCTGCTTAGCACTGTATTCCATTTACATAACCACTGTTAACTAAGCATCGCCCTGCCTGCAGGGCATTGGTTTAATCCCCACTGGTTCATGATGTCTTTTTGCTCCGCCCCCTCTCCTTGTCACACCCTGATTTTCACCAATCTCTTTTCGATCCACCCTCTCTACATCACATCCTGTTTACACCCTACTTGGCTAGTATATAAATATATAAGGACAGGATTGTGATTATAGTTAGTTTTAGTTTTAGATGGCTTAGATTGTGCTGCATTTCACATGAATAAAGACGGATCTGCATACCACTCAGCCATGATTCCCTGGTAGTCTGTCTCCCACTTGCAAAGCTAGCCCGGCACACAACTTCTCTTCTTTCTTTATGTTTTTATATTTTATTTTTATTTAAGAAAGGATATATTAACAAAACCATAGGATAAGAGGGGTACAGTTCCACACAATTCCCACAACCCAATCTCCATATCCCATCCCCTCCCCTGATAGCTTTCCCATTCTCTATCTCTCTGGGAGCATGGACCCAGTGTCATTGTGGGCTGCAGAAAGTGGAAGGTCTGGCTTCTGTAATTGCTTCCCCGCTGAACATGGGCGTTGACTGGTTGATCCATACTCCCAGTCTGCCTCTCTCTTTCATTAGTAGTGTGGGTCTCTGGGGAAGTGGAGCTCTAGTACCCATTGGTGGGGTTGTCTGTCCAAGGAAGTCTGGTCCACATCGTGCTGGCATCCTGAACCTGGTGACTGAAAAGAGAGTTAACACACAAAACCAAACAAATTGTCGAACAATCATGGACCTAAAGACTGGAATAGTGCAGATGAAGTGTTGGGGAGTATTCCCTGCAGATTTTTGTGTACTTCTGCTTTCAGGTATATATTTTTTTATTATTGGATAAAGACATAGAGAAATTGAGAGGAGAGGGAAGAGAGACAGAGAGACACCTACAGCCCTGCTTCACCACTTGTGAAGCTTTCCCCCCTGCAGGTGGGGACCAAGGGCTTGAACCCGCATCCTTGAACAATGCAATGTGTGCTCTTAAAGAGGTACGCCACTGCCTGGCCCCGACTTTCACAATTTCTCACACTTTGAAAGGCTTATCTTCTACCACTCTTCTCTCTATTAGGTCTGGTGTATATTAGCATTACTATTCTCAGTTTTCCACATAATAATACAAACTCTACTAGGTCCTCTGTCATCCTTTTCCAGGACCTGTACTCTCCACCAGCCTCAACTGGCAAACTGCAGTCTGTTTTACCAATAGAAAATACTTTTTATAGTCTAGTAACATATTTAAAAGCCTGGTAAAAAAAAGTCTTGGCCAGTGTAAACTAATGAATGTGTCTTCTCGTCTTTATAAAGTCAAAGAACATGAGAGGTTTAGAAAATGAGCAGCAAGGATGGGGACCAGTTAGTCAGTAAACATATATTTTTTAATTTTTTTTAAATATTTATTTATTTCCTTTTTGTTGCCCTTGTTGTTTTTATTGTTGTTGATGTCATTGTTGGATAGGACAGAGAGAAATGGAGAGAGGAGGGGAAGACAGGGAGAGCGAAAGATAGACACCTGCTGACCTGCTTCACTGCCTGTGAAGCGACTCCCCTACAGATGGGGAGCCGGGGGCTTGAACCTGGATTCTTAGGCTGGTCCTTGTGCTTTGCACCACATGCACTTAACCTGCTGCACTACCGGTAAACAACTTGGATTTGGGGTATTTCATGGACAGTTTTTTATTCTTGGGAAGAAAAAAAAAAACTATTCTAGAATTCTAAAATGTTCTACTGTGCGATGAAAGTCATGTTATACTCATAGCCAGCTACTTGAAGAGTTCATTCATCTAAATAGAACGTTTGATATTATATTTCTTACTACATTTGATCTGGTTATTATGACCTCAGAATATTAGCATTTTAAGAAATGAATTCCATATAAAGGAAAGGTCAAGAATAACTAAAATGAGGTTAAAAAATGAATCAGTGAGTTTAGTGAGACCTATAGACTTTTAGGTGCCTGTATTGATTTCTTTTTCAATTTCATTCAGAACTTTAATATATTTTCTGTTATTATACAAAACTTGATAATGCATGCTTAACTAAATAATGAGGCTAGCTGGAATCGAAGGTTTATTTTTAGTGCATTATTCTCCCCTTTCAGTCATATATGTGTAGGTACATGTTTTCACAACCAATGTAACCATTGTGCAAGACGCCAAAACGTACCTGGTAGCCAGTACTTAAGTTGTAAGGCATTGGGTCAATTTTGTATTTATGTATTTTAAGTGTTTTATTTTTGTATTCATTGTGTATTTTGAGGAAAATAAGAAGGAAAAGAAGACTTTGTCCTGAAAATACAAGTTTATGAATCAATGACAAATGCCATAAACTGTAGTCTCTAACCTTTGTTCCTTCCAAGAGTTCCATTGCATTCTGAACTAGGTTAAGTATTGCCAGGTCCAGATAATGTGCCTTTGTTTGAACTGTAGGGAAGACTGTAGGTAACTATGAATCTATGGCTGCTTTGCCGGTATAAACCTGGTGTTCTTTTATCTTCTCTGTTCAGTCATAATGCTTAGGCCTTAGCACTGCAAATGTCCTGAGTCACTGAGAAGACAGTGAGGGCATTCTATTTTTCAGGTTAAAATATTATCTTAAGAAATCAGGTGAGGAAATTAACGTTTAGAGAAGCTCAGGGATTATTTAAGGTTACACATTCCTCTAGTAGCAGCGTTAGGATAAGAAAATGGAAATAAGGAGGAAATTAAAATTTATCATGGGATGATAAGGTCATGGATATTCCATTTTCTTCATTTATTTTTTAAACTTTTCCTTAGTGATTTAATCATGATTAGGCAGATTTTAAGGGGGGGGTTGGGCAGTAGCACAGCTGGTTAATCGTACATGGGGCAAAGCGCAAGGACCCAGCATAAGGATCCCGGTTCAAGCCCCCAACTCCCCACCTGCAGGGGGTCATTTCATAAGCAGTGAAGCAGGTCTGCAGGTGTCTATCTTTCTCTCCCTCTGTCTTCCCCTCCTCTCTTAACTTCTCTCTATTCTATCCAACAACAACATAAATGGCAACAATAACAATAATAACGACAACAACAAGGGTAACAAAATGGGAAAAAAATGACTTCCAGGAGCAGTGGATTCCTAGAATGCGGGCACCAAGTCCCAGCAATAACCCTGGAGGCAAAAACAAAACAAAAAACAAGATTGTAAGATAACAGGGGTACATTTTCCATATGATTCCCACCACCAGAGTTCCATATCTTACCCCTACCACTGGAAGGTTCCCTATTCTATATCCTTCTGGGAGTATAGACCAAAGATCGTTATGGAGTGCAGAAGGTAGAAGGTCTGGCTTCTGTCACTGTTTCTCAGCTAAGCATGGGTATTATCAGGTTGACTGATACCCCCAGCCTATTTCTGTCTTTCCCTAGTGGGATAGGGACCTGGGGAAGTGAGGTTCTAGAATACAGTGGTGAGGTCATCTGCCCAGGGAAGTCAGGATGGTGTCATGATAGTGTCTTCAGGTTGGTAGCTGAGAAGCAATAACATATAAAGCAGGAAAAATTGTTTAATATTCAGGAACCTAAGATAAGATTAGAACAGATGGAACTAAGGGTCTTGGTGTGGGAAGAAACTAGGAAGTCTATTTTAGGTATGTTAGAAGGGGCCCATGAATTTAGTAGTTTTGCCTGAGTCAGACAGCTAACATACAGGTGGACTAAAAAAAAATAATGTCTGGAAAGATGGTGTCAGAGCTGAGAATAGAACTAGAGAGCTGAATGAGGGCAGAGAGTAGCTCCCCAATATGAGGAAGCATATAAATATTGTTAACTCTAAACCCCACTGATCTGATCCAGGACCTGTATCTATTCATAATTACCACAGGAGCCTGTGTAACCTCTTCATCCCTGTCAGTCTGAGCTTGCAGGGCATAGTCACAGATAGGAACATTCTAGGCTACATTCATTTCAAGACCAGTCTTCCTTGAGTGGCAGAGTTTGTTGACCTAGCCTCCCTTAAGAATGGGGCAGTCCCTAACATTGTTGTTCTACCTGAAGGGAAAAAGCTTTGGGAGTGGTGAAACAGTGCTTCAGATCCCTCTCTCTCTCTCTCTCTCTCTCTTTCTCTCTCTCTTCATCTCCGTATTCTCCTCCCCTCTCAATTTCTGACTGTCTCTATCCAATAAATAAAGCTAATAAAAAAGTTTAAAAAATAAAATTGAACTATTCTTTCTGTTCTGTAGATTTGGATATGTGTATGAAGCTTAATATACTGTGGATTTAATAGCTATAGTTTCTTCATTTCTTCAAGGCTAAAGGAAAACTACTAGTAACAGAGAACAAAAAGCAACACCTCAGAACGCTCTGGCCTACTGGTAGTTGTGACAAGTGATTAAGAGCAGAATGGGGCTACTCCCAAGAACTCACGCTCTTCTCTCATTGCTCCCCTTGAGCCCTGGGAGACTTGGCTTGCCATTAATTCTGCACAAGGTGAGGCTGTATTTTTCAGTTGAGAGGCAGTCGGGGGCACAGAGACAAACACCTTAGTATGTTAACCTTGAAGCAGCACCTGGAGGGCGAGGGCCTTTCACAGTTTAATAGTGGACAGAATGCGATGGTGACGATTTGGGTCAGGTGATGACTGAAGCAGTCACGGATCCTGAAACAACAGATGTCACAGTGACAGCTGTAATACCCAAGACTGATCCTCCTCCTTAAGAAGCAGAGCCAAGTAATGGGTAACAAATCTAATGTTGGAGAAGAAGCAACACCTTTTTCTTTGTTAGATTGCTCACTTTCGCTGGACAACATTAACTCCTTATATCACGTGTGCTAAATTTTTAAGTCAAACAGTTCATTGAGATATTAAATAGAACATGCAATGGTAACAGGAGCTTTTTAATACTTACTTTTTATATAAAGAAATTTATCGGGGGCCGGGCGGTAGCACAGCGTGTTAAGCGTACATGGAGCGAAGCTCAAGGACAGGCGCAAGGATTTTGGTTCAAGCTCCCCGATTTTCACCTGAAGGGAGGTCGCTTTATGAACGGTGAAGCAGATATGCAGGTGTCTGCCTTTTTCTCCCTCTGTCTTCCCCTCCTCTCTCCATTTCTCTCTGTCCTATCCAACAACAGTGACATCAATAACAATAATAATAACCACAAAAACTATAAAACAAGGGCAACAAAATAGCTTCCATGAGCAGTGGATTCCTGGTGCAGGCACCAAGCCCCAGCAATAACCCTGGAGGAAAAACAAAATATCCTAATTTTTTTTTTCTTGGAGGGCTGTGTGGTGGAGTACCTGGTTGAGTGCATATGTTACAATGCACAAGGACCCAGGTTCAATCCCCCCCCTCATCTGCAGGGGAAAGATTCATGAGTTGTGAAGCAGGGCTGCAGGTTTCTCTCTGTCTCTCTCTCCCTCCCTCCCTATCATTTTCTTCCCCTTTGATTTCTAGCTGTCTTTATCCAATAAATAAATAAAGCCTAAAAAGAAAAAAAAATCCTGAATAGCAAGAAAAAATAATTTAAAAAAAATTAAAAAGAAATGAAATTTATCTTGACATTCTTGTCAACAAGCTCTCCTTGGGTCCCACTGAGAAAAAAATTATCTGGCTTTTAAAAGAATACTGGCAAATGGGGAGCAATTACTGACAGAAGTCAAGAATATCATGATTATAAATAGGTCAGAAAGTTTTAGGTGGTCCAATAGACTTAACAGTCTGATTTCTTTGACTTATAATGTAAGTAATGTATAGTAGTTTTACATTACTAGATAGTGAACAAAGGTTGTATTAGCATAAACCCAGGTATAGCAGACACTCAATAAATATAAAACCCAGGACTATTTTCAGAGCTGTAGGCAACTATATCATCTCTTGTAATTAATTGTTACTCCTCTCCCTTCTTCTAACTTCCAATATCATTCTATTTTTATCTTTATATACTCTCTTAATTTATCACTCTCTAATTTATAAGATTCACTGCTTTTTGTATTTGTTATTGTTTAGAGAATATGGACAACCTTTAAAGCAAATAAAATACCACAAGTTAAAAAGAATTCTCTAAGAAAAAACAAAAGAAAATGACATTCTTTATACTGGACTTCCAAATGTTTTTCCCATCAGAAAAACAACTTTGGATTTTTTTTTCTCTCTCTCTCTTTGTAGAACAAAATTACCATCCACCACTGACCACATATATGGGTCCCACTGTGAGCCTTTATGGTATTTTTAGAGATGGGGGATGCTCATCTGGAACTCGCTGTGGCATTGTCTCCTTCTCAAACCATATCTCTGCTACTAGAATTTTGTCTGTTAAGAGAGACATTTCCACTGTTATTTATGCTATCAGAGAACAGATAATTGGGATTAAAGATTTGGAACTATCAGTAAATAATCTTGGTCTTCTTAGTTTCCATATGGAGGTGGGAGTGAGAAACAAATTGATGAGGATATGAGTTTATGTAGAAGTTATTTGCCTGAAAACATTCATTGAGGATCTCATATTAGTTAGACTATGGGGACACAGACAAATAGAAAACATACTATACCTCCTTAGGAAACTTAGATATGGACATATGTCGATAATCCACAGCAAAAGGTAGTCAATTCAAATATTTTAAGTTAATGATATGAGTGATAATTGTTGGATAAAGGTATGAATCCAGTGCAACTGGACAATTGAACATAAGAACAGTATGGGTGAAAAAACAATTAAGAGAAGAGACCATTATAGAAAGTGAACCACAAAAAGCCACAATAGGCTAATCCCATTTCAAACCAACCTAAGTAAAATCCCTGAAAAGCAAAAGACTTTATTACTATCTGGCCTACTCTAAACCAAGCAGTCTGAAGAACTTCACAGGAGCAAGTCTGATTGCGTGTGACTGACAGAGTAGAAACTTTCAAATAATGTTAGAAAAAGACCTGAACTTCTGGGAGTCTCTGATGTCAACTCCACCCCCCTATCTGTGTGTGGGTGGCCTAATCTAATCAGATGAGCGATTAGAACTGCGTGTGACAGGTCACAGCCTAGGTGAATTCTAGAAGTATAAAGGAACATTCAGTGTTAAGAAGACAGAAAAAGAACCAGAAGAAGAAGAAGAAGAAGAAAAAATTCTCTGTGGGATGAAACCCAATTTTAAGCCTCTAGAGCATCAAAAAGCCTCACTATTCATTAAGGGAGGTCCCATCAGCTATTTTTCTCAGGCAGCTTGTATTCACATTAATGCATGAAGGGAAGAATCTTAATGTGCACCTTTGAGAGAATTAAGACCCTCAAAAAGTTAATTCCCCAGATCCCTCTGGGTTTCATTTTTCCCTAAGCCCCCCTCCGCCTTTTTTTTTTTTTTTTTTGTGCATAGTAATGAGGTTTCCCATGCAGTCAAGGTAGAGCAGGAATAAGGTTCCATCTTTATGGAGACTCAGCACCCATCAGTCTCCTTTGTCAGTCACCTAGCATTTTATCCCAGAGTTTCTAATTGTGACCCAGCCTCAGACACTGTCCTAGGGCCAGGGGGCGGGGCAAGACAGCCTTCCCTTAACAAACCAGGAAACTTCAAGGAAGATCATCATAGGCCTCTTAGAAGGAATCTCCAGTCACACCACAATCTTAACTCTGGTCTCCTAGTCTTTGATCCTACTTTCCTTAACCATCTTTCCTCTTTCCAAATCAGAGTCTAAATTTCTGCCAGCTATCTTAAGAAAGGCTTACAACAGAGAGTCAGAGGTCAAATGTCTCTTACTTGTCCAGAAATATCCCTGAACTTGTAGCCCTTCGCATTTGTTTATGGGGTGAATGCAGCAAATGCGCTAATTATGGTGATCATAACTCACAATTAGAAACAAACACAGACATTTCAAAGACTTTCAATATCTTTTCTTTCATCATTCACCCAGGCTCAAAATATGCATTTTTAGATTAAAGCATTAAAGTTGCTAATTATATTCTCAGAACTAACAATTATTTCTTTACCCTTTTACTACCTTCTCCTGGCAACAAAAAATGTCAGCACTGATTTAATTTTTTGTTATTATAGGATTAAAAGAAGTTTTTAAAAACTCAATTAAATTCGCCCTATAGCTAGAATAACTTCCCTAGCAGCATCTGAAACCTCTTCCTTAAAACAACAGCCTAATTTATGATTCCGACTTTCTTGACTTTTTGTGATACATTCTTTCAGTGATTATCTCCAGTAACAACTCAACCATTTTAATGAAACTCCCTGCACATCACATCCTGGTGAAAGGTAGAACATATTAGATTAATAAAGAAAATGAAAGTTAAATTGGCTGTCGGAGTGTGAAGCCCTGCCTGTGGCATGCATGGGTTCTTCACCTTTGGGAGCCTAGTTCAACTTCAGCCCCAGGCTCTAAGTGAAAAGTTCAGTAGTTGAGTAAGTCCCTAATATATCACAAAATCAATTATTTTATGGTGGTACACTTGGTAACCTGTGCTCAGACAGAATCAAGTTTTGTTCCCACTGGGGATTCACCAATTATCTATTCAGTGAATTATTTTCAGATAAAGCAGAAACACCTACTGTCAGCAGAGGGAGTATCAGCCTAATATGGGTATCATTCTGAGCCTGACGTGTTATTGCATTTGTCACGTGCAGGATGGCACTGTGAGACTTTGGATGGATTTATCACATTACCAAGATGCGACGTAGGAACATGATTCAGTGCCCAGAGTTAGAGCTAAACCCTGTAGCAAAGAGATCCAAAATGAAGCCACAGGGGGATAAAAATCAGGGAAGGGGGTAATCAAGAGTACAGATCCTGCAACTCGTCTGTCTTACCTCATCCCCAGTAAGTCAGCACAAATAAAATTTGTGATAATTTAGCACAGTTTCTTTTTACTGGCTATTGACCTGGGCCAGATTCAAAGTAGCAGCCAAAGAAAGGCTCCCTGGACTTTGCTTCTGAGATTGGATCAAAGGTCACACTACAGACAGACATAGTTCATGAGGAATGCTCCCCCTAGCCAGCTCCTCAGGTAGGATTAAAATTCTCTCAGGATATCTTCTCTTTTTCTCAGAAGTCACTCATCTTTAAACACCAATGACACTTTCTTTTCCCTCTTTGGCAAAATTAACAATAATCTGAAAGTAAGCAAAATAAAACCAACAAGTTGTATCATTTGTGTTTGAAATGCTCAAAGCATTAACACATGGACACTAGGCCCCATTATGAACAATTCTAGAAGCATTCAACATCAAATGAAGACTACTGTTGGAAACTATGAAAGAAAGAGGACAGCATTAGACGGGTTGGGATAGAGTAAGACTGAAGTATTGTCACTTTCCATTATTGTTATGTTCTCCTATGGAATAATCTATTGCTGGTCCCTGTTCAGGTGCCAGGTGATGGGCTAGCTTCGTGGGTGGGAGAGAGATGACCTGGAATTCATGTCGGGTTAGAGTCACTGGAGAGAGAGGAGACCAGGAACTTGTGGCTTCGTGGGAATGCACTACGCCCACTTTTATTGATCAGATACATCGCCTTTTATGTATCTCTTCACTGTAAATGACAAGGGGAAAGGAAATGAGTAGGAGAGAGGGCTGAGCAATAAAAGAGCTCTAACAGAACATAGAAAGCTTCCATCTAACCAGTGGGGATTAAACCAATACCCTGCAGGCAGGGCGAGTCTCAGGCAAAACAGTGATTATGTAAATAGACCACAACATCAAGCTATGCAGCAGACCTGGTGTAATGAACAACAATCCACTATCAAAAGTATTGTGCCAGAAACCATAGAAATATTTTTTAACTGATTATGAAGGCAGTTTTTTTTTTTTTACCAGGGTTATCACTGGGGCTATGTGCCTGCACTAAGAATCTACCACTCCAGGCATCCCCTCCCCCCCTTTTATTTACTTTCTCTCTATTTCATCTGACAGGATAGGAAGAAATTGAGAAGCTGTTGCAGAGTTAGAGAAGGAGAGAGGAAGATAGACACCTGCAGACTTGCTTAACCACTTGTGAAGAATCTCCCCTGCAGGTGGAGAGCAGGGGCTTGAACCCTGAACATGGTAATGTGTATGTCACAGCCTGGTCCTCTGAAGATAGTTTCTAGAACCAGACAACTTTAGATTCAAATCCTGAATCTACCCAATTATCAGATGTGTTACATGCAACATTTGTTGAACTGCTTAAATCTCATCTCTTATAGCCTCAAAGTGAGAATAATGACCCAGAAGTTCATCATGAGGAAGATTATTAATAATATATGCCAAGTCTTTACACTATATCTATCACATAATAATACTCTAGTAGAGTGATTATGTTACTATGATTGTATTGTTCTTATTGTTAATATATAAGAATACTTCTTTCTTTTTTCTTATAGAGACTGTTAAATTGAAAGAGAGAGAGAAAGGGAGAAAGAGAGACACTTGCTGATAGATAACATAATGGTTATGCAAAGAGATTCTCTTGCCTGAGGCTCCAAAGTCCCAGGTTCAATCCCTCACTCCACCATAAATCAGAGAGACACTTGCAGCACTGCTCCACTGTTTGTGAAAATCTGTCTCCCCCCCACATGCACACCACCCCCTGAAGATGAGGATCAGGAGTTTAAACCCAGGTCCTCTCACATGATAACATATGCAGTCTCCTAAATGCTTCACTGTCCAACATAATATGAAAAAAATATATGAATACCAAGACAAATTCATATAATTATTTATTTAAAATAGTAGTATAAAGGAAAAAACTGATAGTTAATAAGCTTGAAGCTAAAAGGAAAAACAGCAGTGGGTTTAGAGCAAACATTAATTTTGCTGCAAAAAAGGGGGGGAGTGAGAAAGAGAGATCAAAATCAACTCAATTATTCTCACTAATAGGGCAAAAATAATGTGAGGCACATTACTCAATAACAATTACCAATAAATTGGCATTTTTATATTGAAATCTTATTTGAGAGACTCACATACAACCTGTCAGGTTCTGCTTTACATCCTGGCTCTTGGTTCTGGTTAATGAAAGGTGCCTGAAGCACTCTTCTGTCACTTAAAGAGAACTTGGAATTTACTGTGATTAAGGACCTCCCATTCTCAGAGTCCAGGATACAGGGCTTTTCACTAGAACTCTACTCCCATCTCCTTCAGGCTCCCTTCTTCCCCTCCCCCCTACTGACCTTAGTATTTTAAGTCCAGAAGAGTAATATATCCAAGAAAACAGCTCTACTTTTAAAATAGTCTGTCCTAGTCTAAAGCCATACACACAAAGACGTGAATTTTCTCTAGTTAGTATAATCACATTAGGCCAGTGATTCTTTTGGATCTGATTCCCAACCTATAGCATTTCCTCATCTATCCCTCCCCTCAGTCACTATTATGATACTCTCATACTGTTCTCATCCCCAGATATCACCATAAACTCAACTCAACTGTATTTTCCAGTAAAGAGGTGTGTGCTAAGGGGTGTTTGATGGCAAGACACAGGCAAGTTCAACCATTTTATCCCCCCCAAATGAGGTCAAGTAGAGTGTAAATTTGTCAGGTATGTTTAATAAATACCAGTCCTACGAGCAATTTTTCCAGTTGACCACCACAAATACTTGTCTCTTCTTTTTAATCAAAGCTAAATTGTAGTAATTTGACAGAAAATAATTTATTATACAATTAATTATTCCATAATGATTTATTATAATTACTTCTACAAATAACTATGTTAGCTAAGTCCTATGGGGATGAGAAGCTAAGATAAATACAAAATATCTAGACCAGTGTTCTTATCCAGGCATAATTTTCCTTCAAGGAGAGATTTGGCAAAGTCTGAAGAAAAATTTGGTTGTTGAAACCTTAATGCAGAGGACAAAAAACCATAAAGAGGTGATATATGATACCAAACGCCATGGTGTTGAGGCTTAGAACCTGAACTCTTTCATATGACATTACAAGCTTCATTCAATAAAAGATGTCAAAAGGAAAGAATGAAAGTCCCTTCTGTCCAGAAGTCTAATGTAGTTGAAAGGTTTGAAGACAAAAGTAACATTTGACTATACCCTGATATTTGAATAAGAATGTGAAAGACCAAAATCATGGCATTAAAAGAGATGGAGAGTAAATTTCTAGCAAACAGAAGAAAGCGTTCATACATTTAAAAACATGTTATTTGGAACACCAATAGTATAAAACAGCTAGAATCTCTTGAAAAGAGAATCACTGGAAAATCAGAAGAAAAATATGATGATAGTTTTCAACTCTCAACTATCAGGCTAGAAAATTTGTCATATCACTGTCAGTAACCATCTTTTTTTTTTTTTTTAAAGATTTCAATTACTTACTAGTGAGAAAGAAAGAGAGAGAGAACAAGACATCGCTGGTACATGTGCTGCTGGGGATGGAACTCAGGACCTCATGCTTGAGAGTCTAATACCTTTTTCCTTGCTCCATTTCCCAGACCACTTTTTAAAATATTTTATTTATTTGTTAATGAGAGGGATAGTAAGAGAGAAAAAAAGAACCAGACATTAATCTGGTATATGTGCTGCCTGGGATCAAACTGAAGGCCTCATGCTTGAGAGTCCGAACTTTATCCACTGAGCCACCTCACAGACCAGTGTCAGTCACTATCTACTTGAAGCACTGTACTTCAATTATCCAGATGCCAGAATTTAGAAATAGGTTTTGTTTCTTTATTTGTGAAACAGAACAGCCTTTTATTCTAGAGACCAAGAGAAAAAGAGAAGGAATCCATAGCACAGGGGGGCCCACCTGGTTGAGCACACATATTACAGTGCACAAGTGTTCAGATTCAAGCCACTGGTTCCCACCTGCAGGTGGAATGCTTCACAAGAGGTCAAACAAATGGTATTGCAGGTCTCTCTTTCTTCCTCTCTCCCTTCCATCTCAAATTTTCTATCTCTATCTAAAATGAATAAAGAAAAATGTTAAAAAGGGAAGAAAGAGAGAAAGAAGAAAGGAAGGAAGAAAGAAAGAAAGAAAACATAGCACTAATGTGTCCCCCAACCCCTTGTGATGGATGGTACACCCATGTGGTAGGAAGACTCCAGCCTGGAGCCCCATGCACAGCAAGGCGCACACCTTACTGGATGAGCTCATCTTTGAGCCCTGGAGACAGTTTTTACCTATGATTACGATTGAAGTTTCCAGGCATTTATTCTTCCATTATCATGAAAAGTTCAATATGTTTTAGTTATTTTCAAAAGCAACTGAATGTAATTAATTTCATTTTGATTCCTTCTTTTGAGAGGTAGCAGTCAAAAATTTCAAAACACAGACATTCCTGTGAGGGGAAGAAAGAAATAAAGGGAAGAAATAAAGAAAGAGAGAGAGAGAGAGAGAGAGAGAGGGAATGAGAAAGCTAGGAAGGAAGGAAGGAAGGAAGGAAGGAAGGAAGGAAGGAAGGAAGGAATTAGGTAAAGAGTCAAACTGTATCACTGCAAATTCGGGTTGAGGCTTTAATTAGCTAGATCTTCAGTCTTTTGCAGAACTTCTCTGTACCTTATAGGAATGTCAAGATAATAAAACCAGCTAATATATATATAAACTACTTACAGTGGTTATTACCTCATGACAGGTACTAGTTAAGTGTTAACTAGTATTAGTTGTTTAAGATAGCTTTATAGCAATATCTGATGGCACGTGTAATGTTTCCTTATATGCTGTTGATCCCTGACTCAGAACTTCAAAGGAAGCCATGCTTCTCTTTCATGACCACACCCATGAATCTTCTTAGTGGCATTCTAGGAGTTTTGAACAGCTGTGATAGTGGGCTTTGGTATACAAATTCTGGATTCCCCAACATCCCTGAGTCTCTTTATTACTTGTTAAATCTTAACATCCTCACTACTAGTCAAGCTACATGTACTACACTTGGCATTGAACAGACTATTAGTGAAATGAATGGATTATAACTTCTGATCTAGTTTGTATCTGAGATTTGCTTTTTGAATGTAAATCTACCAATATTTGCTTATCCTTTTCTTGAAGTAAGACCCACATGTGTTCATCTTTTGTGACCGAAATGAAGAAATCAAAGTAACCTTGCCTTTGACAATACAGACCGTGCAGTCCAAGAGATGGTTCAGTGGGCAAAACACATCTATGAATACACAAGAATTGGGATTTGATCCCAGACACTGCACACAGTAGTACAGTGCTCTGATGTTGCTTTGGCTTTCTCAGAAAATAAATAAATAAGAAATATAAGAAAGGGGGGACAGGCGATAGCGCAGCAGGTTAAGCACACATGGGGATCTTTACTCAAGGACCAGAGTAAAGATCCCGGTTTGAGCCCCTGGTTCCCCACCAGCAGGGGGATTTGCAAGTGGTGTAGCAGGTCTGCAGGTGTCTATCTATCTCTCCCCCTCCGTCTTCCCTTTCTCCCTTGACTTCTCTCTGTCCTATCCAGCATCAACAGTAATAATAGCAACAACAACAATGAACAACAAGGGCAACAAAGGGGAAAAAGTAGCCTCCAGGAGCAGTGAATTCGTGGTGTAGGCACCAAGCCCCAGCAATAACCCTGAAGGCAAAAATAAATAAATAAATAATAAATAAATAATATATAAATACAGATTTTCAGTAGATTAAGTCTTTCAAAATAAGTTCCCATATTGGAGAGCAGGGGAGTATGATTAAAAGATCGTCACTTACTGAAAGGTTGGAAACAACTAAGATGCAATGTCCTTCTTTTATTTTTCTTAGTTGTTTTTATTCAATTTGAATCATTTTTCTCAATGAAAATTTTCAAAACGTATGAAGTAGAGAGAAAAAAAAAAAAAATAAAGCCTAGTAGTGAGATGAGCAGAACTTTGCCAGGCTCCTGCAGAATGCTTGGTTGAAATGTAACCTTCTGTGTGTAAACTTAGCATACCAGTTGCTTTATTTAGGGAAGGGAGGGGAGCGAGGGAGGGAAAGGAAGAGAAGGAGGGGGGGACACATTAGAGAGAAAGTCCACAGCATAATTAGGAAACAATCAACACGTTTTTCTTGCTGTCCTAATTTTTTCTTCACTTTAAAATGCTCCATTGAGTTTAATTAAACTTGCCCTAGGCTTATAAGCCTAGCAAACTGGGAAACATTTTCTTTTTTGAAACTCGCTTTCCTGTCACAAAGGTTTTCTTCAAGTTGGCCCAGTACTGCTGAACTTCAAAGTTTCAGGGGATGTTCAAACAACGACAACCAAATTAATGTAGATTATCTTTATTTTTTTTTCCTATTGATTTAAGCAGAGGAGATAGGAAGCTGGGCACCTCCAAATAGAATACTTCTGCAAGGTTATTAATGATGCTTAATATGGGAAGCTGACGGTGGAGAAATGATGGCACGTGGCTAGGAAGAAGAGAGAACAAGAGGGATAAAAGAGGAAATACCAGTGGTAACTAATTGCTCTTATTTCAGTATTTCACTCTTTCTTTTGGATATGAGTGGCCCTATTTGCCCTGGAGGAATTATCACTTCCCAACTCCAGGGGGTCACAATAGTAATGTCAACTTTTTAGTCTGCCCCCCCCCATTCCTAATCTTAACAAAATGGAAAACTCTGACACCATCTTCCCAGATGGACAATACTTTTAGTCCACCTGAATGCTCGCTTTCAGGCTTAGGTAAAAACTACTAAAGTCATGGCCCCCCTAGAACCGTCCTAAAATAGACTTCCTAGCTTCTTTCCACAGGAAGACCCCTAGTTTCATCTGCTCTATTCTTACCTTTGGGTTTCTGTTTATTAAACAGTTTGTCCTGCTTTATATCTTACCACCTTTCAGCCACTAACATGCAGATGCTACCATGATGCTATCCTGACTTCCATGGGTAGACCACCTCAGCAATATGTACTGGAACCTAACCTCTCCAGTACCCTACTCCATTAGGAAAAGATAAAAATAGACTGGGTATATGGGTTGATCTGTCAATGCCCATGTTCAGCAGAGAAGCAACTACAGAAGCCAGACCTTCCACCTTCTGCACCCCATAATGATCCTGGGTTTATACTCCCAGAGAGATAAAGAACAGGGAAGTTTCAGGACCAGGAGTTGACATACCCAGCTAAATGCAAACATTATAGTCCACAAGGACCTCGGTTCAAGCCTGTGGTCCCCAAATTCAGGGGGAAATCTTCATGAGTGGTGAACCAGTGCTGCAGGTGTCTCTCTCCCTCTTTTTTATTTCTTTATTGGGAAATTAATGTTTCACATTTGACAGTAAATACAATAGTTTGTACATGCATAACATTTCCCACTAGGTCCTCTATCATCCTTTGTATCCTACCTTCCCCCCACCCACACCAGAGACTTTTATTTTGGTGCAATACACTAATTCCAGATCAGGTTCTACTTGTGTTTTCTATTCTGATCTTATTTTTCAACTTCGGCCAGAGAGTATGATCATCCCATATTCATTCTTCTGTTTCTGAAGTATTTCACTTAACATGATTTTTTCAAGGTCCATCCAAGATCGGCTGAAAATGGTGAAGTTACCATTTTTAATAGCTGAGTAGTATTCATATATATATATATATATATATATATATATATATATATATATATATCACAACTTGCTCAACCACTCATCTGTTGTTGGACACCTGCATTGCTTCCAGGTTTTGGATATTACAAATCATGCAGCTAAGAACATATGTGTACACACATCTTTTTGAATGGGTGTGTTGGGTTCCTTAGGATATATCCCCAGGAGAGGAACTGCAGGATCATATGGTAAGTCAATTTCTAGCCTTCTAAGAAGTTCTCCAGATTGTTCTCCACAGATATCTTTAAAATTTATATGGAAATGAGTTCTGCCAATATTTTCCTCTAAGTATTTGATAATTTCTGGTCTAACATCCAAGTCCTTGATCCACTTGGAATTCACTTTTGTATTTGGTGAAATGTAGTGGTTCAGTTTCATTCTTCTGCAAGTTTCAACCCATTTTTTCCAACACCCTTTGTTGAAGAGACTCATCTTTCCCCATTTAATAGTCTGGGCACCTGTGTAGATTTGAGCTCACATTCTGTGGTCATGAGTAGGAACATTCCATGCTACCCCAATATTGACCCATATTCCTCAGGTTTAGCACAGAATATTTTGTCCATCCTCCGTTCAGAGGATGAAACTTTCTCTACCATTGTTGATCCAAGTTGAGGGCAAGGTACTATTGGGGCCCACAAAGGGTTCTGTTTTGTTGTTCCTAATAGAAATGACAATGGAGAAAGGGACTTATTCGAGGTCTAGGCCCATCAAGTCTGTTTGGGAATCTCAGGACTCCCCGATGTTGCTTCTTCAAAAGTGTGAACAAAATCAACAAACTTTTATCTAGACTCACAAAACAAAAAAGAGAGAAGACCCAAATAAATCAGATCATAAATGAAAGACGAGATATCACAAGAGACACCATAGAAATTCAACATATCATGCTAGGCTTCTATGAACAACTATATGCCACCTGCTAGAGATCCTAGAAGAAATGGGCCCCAGGTGATGGAATGGCCTGATAGTGACTAAAGAGTCATTGATAAAGTATGCCCTTATTCATATTTTGTAGTCCTTGCTTTGCTAAGTTTAGTTCTGGAGTAAGTGGAGAACTGTAATAGGAAGTAGGTGAGGAGGGTATCTAAGTCTAATCAGACACTATTTCATTATGAACTTGATACTGACTCACTACAGACTATTGTGTATTTTTGCTTTTAGATATATATTTTGCCCTAATTTATGGATACATGTGAACATATGTTCTATCTTACAGGACCTGGTATATATCTAGGTTTTGGGACTTTGTTAGGGAGTGAACTGCTGTGGACCACTACAGTGGATGAGCAGCAGGAGGGTCAGGGGTCTCGAAGGCAACCTCCCCGGTGGGTCAGGAGTTGGCGCAAGGGAGAACAGATAGACACCACACTATATTGGAGGGTGAATCTGGACTCATTTTAATAGTGAAACTGCATTAGCTTTTATACTTTTTTCAGGTTACATTCAGGTTGCCTAAACAACTAGCTCATAAGGAAGTAGCAATAATCATCATAGTCTTGTGGCTTTGGCAGGCTATATGTTACTCCCCTATTTCTGTAAAGAATGGTACAATACTTAGTATCACCCTGTTCTCAGGGGAGGTCATACCTAGAATTGTTTTTGACTTTTGCAGAGGGCTATTTCTATCATTAATCTTCTATGGGGGGCATACAGATCTTTGCCTAGTCATGGACCACTGCTCATCTAGGTCTGGTACAGTTTAACTATTAATCTTTCTTTGTTTCAATACGTCAACTTGTATCAGGGACGCCTCAATCTCTGCATTCTTTCTTTGAGGGGCAAGTCATAACATGACTTCTTTTGTCCGTCTATGTTGACCCACCTTCTCCACTTTCATAATGTAACTTTCAAATATGCCCCTGTGTAAGGGAGAGGGGGTGCTTCTGACTCTCCATTCCCACCAGGCACTGCTAAAGCACTATTAATCAATTGTGACAGTATAATTATTTGTAGCAATAATGGGGGGAGAATGCGTCGACCCATTCTCGTCCTCCTGCCCAGCTTCCTTGAAGTCTGAATGCAGAGGAGTCCAGAGGAGATGACCCTGTCAGGATCCCTGGCGTTCGTGACAGGGCGGTGCAGTGAACCTCCTGGAATGGAATTAGAGAATACCAGGGAAGAAAAGGCCTCACCCATGTAATGAGGGTGAAGGATTGGCATTCCATGCCTGACCTCTCTGGACACAGTCTGAACTGAAGCATGCTGAGGTGGTACTCACTGCATTGATTAGGTTGAGATGGGTGGATACAATATCATTTTGTATGACTTGAGAGAAGCATGCAGGAAAGTGACCCCCACCCCAGAGGTTCCAGGACTGGGTGAAACATTGGCTCTATAGTGGAAGAGGGAGGTTCCTCCTGTCTTAGGGTTTAAGAAGACAATAGCTAGACATTGCTATAATCACATTGTTTGGCAGTTGGGTTAACATTGAAAAATCCCTTTGTTAGGGTTTGTTGTAATATACACACCATAGCCAAATTTTATGTCCTTAGACATTTGTATATAGTTGTCCTCTAGTTACTTTTATTCTCCCTGGACTTATCTTTTAAGACTTATCTTTTTTATCTTTATCTTTTTTTTATGTGCTTTAAAATGTTTGAGACTTTCAGTTTTTTCCCCTTCTCATATTACTTAAATAGTGATTTATATGACTACAAATTTATAGAAGTGTATATAAGCACCATTTTCACCACCAAAAGACTGTGTCCCATCCCATCTCCTTCATCCCCCCCACAACCCCACCCCACCACATGAAGCTGAATATCTACCCTCACCCTCCACCCAGGGTTTTTACTTTGGTGCCCTACTACAAATCCTGTCAGATTATGCTTTGAGTTTCCCTTTCTTATTCTTTCTCGACATTTGTTTATGAGTGGGATAGTCATCTTTATCTTTCTGACTTAGCTCACTTAACATAATTCCTTCTAACTCCATCCAAGATGGGTCAGAGAAGGTGAGTTCATTGTTCTTAATAGCTGCCTAGTATTCCATTGTGTAGATATACCACAGCTTTCTCAGCCACTCAACTGTTGTTGGGTACCTGGGTTGCTTTCAGGTTTTAGCTATTACAAATTGTGCTGCTATGAACATAGGTGTACACATTTCTTTTTGGTTGAGTATTATGGAGTCATTGGGGTATATCCTTAGGAGAGGAATTACTGGGGTATATGGAAAGTCCATGTCTAATCTTGTGAGAGTTATCCAGACTGCTCTCCACAAAGGCTGGACCAATTTACATTCCTACCAGTAGTGCAGAAGGGTTCCTCTGTCCCCACAGCCTCTCCAACATTTGTTACTGCTGTCCTTATTGAAGTATACCACTCTCACAGGAGTGATGTGGTATCTCAGTGTTTTCTTTTTTTGCATTTCTCTGACAGTCTGTGACATGGGGCAATTTTTTGTATCTTTGTTAGCCTTTTGGATCTCCTCTGAGGTGAATGTTTTGTTCATATCCTCTGCAAATTTTTGGATGGGGTTATTTGCTTTTTTTTTTTTTTTTTTTTTTTTTTTTTTTTTTGTTAAGTTTGCTGAGCTCTTTGTAAATTTTGGTGATTAGTCTCTTCTCTGATGTATGGCATGTGAGGATCTCCTCCCATTCTGTGAGGGGTCTCTTTGTTTGTGTGATAGTTTCTTTGGCTGTACAGAAGCTTTTCAAATTGATAGAGTTCCATTGGTTTGTTTCTGCTTTGGTCTTCCTTGTAATTGGGTTTGTTTAATCAAAGATGACCTTGAGGTTTAGGTGGGAAAGTGTTCCACCAATGTTTTCCTCTAAGTATTTGATAGTTTCTGGTCTAACATCCAGGGCCTTGATCCATTTGGAGTGGATTGTTGTTTCTGGTGAGATAAGGTGGTTCAGTTTCATTCTTCTACATGTTTCAACCCAGTTTTCCTAGCAACACTTATTGAAGAGAGCCTGCTTCCTTCATTTAAAACATTGGGCTCACTTATCAAAGATAAGATGTCCATATGTGTGGGGATTTAGTTCTGGGCTTTCAGTTCTATTCCACTAGTCTGTGTGCCTATTTTTGTTCCAGTACCAGGATGTTTTGATGATGATGATCTTATAATATAGTTTGAGATCTGGGAGTGTGATGCCTCCATTTCTGTCTATTTTCCTCAATATTGTTTTGGCAATTCTAGGTATTTTCTGGTTCCATATAAATGATTGTAGTTTTTGTTCTATTCTCTTAAAGAAGCTTGGTGGAACTTTGATGGGTACCACATTAAATCTGTATATGGCCCTGTGAAGAATATTCATTATGATGATATTTATTCTTCCAATTCATGAGCATGTAATGTATTTCCATGGCTTGGTATCATTTTCTATTTCCTTGAACAGTGACTTATAGTTTTCAGATAAAAGTCTTTTACTTTTTGGTCAGGTTTATTCCTAGATATTTTGCTGCAATAGTAAATGGGAGTGATTTCTGGAAGTCTTCTTTAGATTTGGGTTTTGCATAAAGAAATGCCACTGATTTTTGTACATTGATTTTGTAGCCTGATATCTTGCTATATTGCCTAATAACTTCCAGTAGTTTCCTGCTAGATTCTTTAGGTTTTTCTATGTATATTATCATATCATCTGCAAATAGAGAGTGCTTGACTTCTTCCCTTCCAATCTGTATTCCTTTGTTTTCTTTCCCTTGCCTAATTGCTACAGCAAGATCTTCCAATTCTATTTTGAAGAGTAATGGTGATAGTGGACAGCCCTGTCTAGTCCCCGATCTGAGGGGGAATGCTTTCAGCTTCTGTTCATTGTGTATGATATTAGCTACAGGTTTGCTAAATATGGACTCCACTATCTTGAGGAATTTCCCATCTAATCCCATTTTTTGGAGTGTTTTGAGCATGAATGGGTGTTGGATTTTGTCAAGGGCTTTCTCTGCATCTATTGAGATAATCATGTGGTTTTTGGTTTTGTTTTTATTGATGTGGTGAATGACATTGATTGACTTACATATGTTGAACCAGTCTTGCATTCCTGGGATAAATCTCACTGGGTCGTAATGAACAATCTTTTTGATATATTGCTTTCCAGTTGGCCAGAATCTTGTCTAATATTTTGGCATCTATGTTCATCAGAGATATTGGTCTGTAGTTTTTTTTTGTTGTGTCCCTATCTGCTTTTGGTATCAGGGTGATGTTGGATTCATAGAAGGTGGAAAGTAGTGTTCCTGATTTTCAATCTTGTGGAAAATATTTATAAGTATGGCTATTAACTGTTTGCTGAAGGTTTTGTAAAATTTGTTTGTGAAGCCATCTGGTCCAGGACTTTTGTTGCTGGGAAGATTCTTAATAAATGTTTCAATTTTTTTTGTGATTGATGCATTTTAGGTTTTGTATATCTTGGTTCAGTTTTGGAAGTGCATATGTTTCTAGGAATTCTTCCATTTCTTTCATATTCTATAGCTTGGTAGCATATATTTCTTCATAGTAGTTTCGCATGATTTTCTGCATTCCTGTGGTGACAGTTGTGATATCTCTTTTATCCTTTATAATTCTATTTATTTGAGTCTTCTTCATTTTTTTCTTTTTTTTAAAAAATATTTATTTTATTTATTTATTCCCTTTTTGTTGCCCTTGTTGTTTTATTGTTGTAGTGATTATTGTTGTTGTCGTTGTTGGATAGGACAGAGAGAAATGGAGAGAGGAGGGGAAGACAGAGAGGAGGAGAGAAAGATAGACACCTGCAGACCTGCTTCACTGCCTGTGAAGCGACTCCCCTGCAGGTGGGGAGCCGGGGTTTGAACCGGGATCCTTATGCCGGTCCTTGTGCTTTGCGCCACCTGCACTTAACCCACTGCGCTACAGCCCGACTCCCTCCATTTTATTTTTCTAGTGAGTCTGGATATGGCTTTGTCTTTTTTGTTTAATTTTTCAAAGAACCAACATTTGGCTTCATTGATCTTTTGTATGATTCACTTATTTTTGATGTTGTTTATTTGCCTTCTGGTTGCCTTAGAGTTACTTTGTTCCTCTTTCTAAAGTCCCTAACATGTGCATAAGGTCATTTATTTGAGCTTTTTCTTGTTCTTTAATATGTGATTGTATGGCTATGAGTTTTCCTTTCAGTTTTCCTTTCACAGCTTTATTGGTCCCAAATATTTTGATAGCTTGTGTCTTCATTTTCATTTGTTTCCAGAAACATTTGAATTTCTTGCTTGAGTGTCTCTCTGACTCAGCGTTTCTTAAGCAGTATTTTTTTTAGTTTCCAAATTCTGTGATTTTTAGTAATTTTCTGTTTGTTGTTAAGTGTTAGCTTTACTCTACTGTCGTCTGAGAAGAAACTTGGGGTGGTTTCAATGATCCTGAATTTTTTGGTACTGTCTTTGTGGCCTAACATGTGGTCTATCCTTGAGTAAGTGCTGTGTGGAGTTGAAAAGAATGTGTATTCCAGTTTTTTTGGGTGAAGAACTCTGAAAATGTCCAGAAGGACTAGTCTGTCCATCTCTCCATTTAATTCTCTTGTTTCCTTGTTGATTCTCTGCTTCGTTGATCTCTATAAGTGTGATAGTGGGGTGTTAATGTCTCCCACTATTATTGTATTACTATTGATGTATTTTTGTAGTTCTTTCAGTAGGTGTTTGATGTATTTAGATGGTCCTTCACTGGTTGCATAGATGTTAATAATTGTTAAGTCTTCTTGTTTGATTGGTCCTCTAATCATTATGTAATGACCTTCCCTATCTTTTATTATTATATTTAATTTAAAGTCTATTGTGTCAGAGATGAGAATCACTGTTCCAGCCTTTTTTTGTGGTCCATTAGCCTGTATGATAGTTTTCCATCCTTTCACTTTAAGTCTGTGTTTGTCTTCTTAAGTCAGAAGGGGTTCTTGCAAGCAGCATATGGTTGTGTTGTGTTTTCTGATCCATCCTCCCACTCTGTGCCTTTTAATGGGTGAGTTTAAGCCACTGACATTTATTGATATTATGGATTTAATTTAATGTGGTGCCATTATTCAATACTTTAAAAAAATTTTTCTCTGATATATTACAAGTATTATGGTTCTTGTATGTAAGAGGTCTTTTTAGAACCTCTTTCAGGGCAGACTTGGTGATGGTTGCTTCCTTTAACTGCTGTCTGTCTGAGAAGGTTTTGATCCCTCCATCTAGTGTGAATAAAAGTCTATCAGGATATATTATCCTTGCTTAAAACCCTTTTTCTTTCAAGGCTTGGTAGATATCTTGTAATTCTCCTCTGGTTTTTAGAATTTGAATGGAATCTTCTGATAGTCTCGTGGGATTTCCCCTTTATGTGACTTTTTGTTTTTCTCTTGGAGCCTTTGGGATCTTTTCTTTATTCTTACTTCTTTCATTGTAACTATGATGTGTCTTGTTGCCTTCAGGTCTGGGTTGATTCTGTTTGGGACTCTCTGGGCCTCTTGAATCTTCATGTCCTTTCTGTTGTTTAGATATGGGGAGTTTTCTTTTATTACTTCCTCTAGGATGTTTACTTCCCCTTCCTCTCTCTCTTCCTCTGGAAGGCCAATTATATGAATGTTAGTTCTTTTGAGATCATCCCATATGTCTATTGTTGTTTTAAGTGTCTCTAAATCTCTTTTTAAGCCTTTTTGCCTCTTTCTTAGTTTTCTCTAGCTCATCCTCTGTCTGGCTAATTCTGTTTTCTGCTTATGTTATTCTAATTTCCCTTCCCTCAGTTTCTGTCTTCAGTTTTGTTATAGTACTAGCCTGTTCTGCTAATTGACCTTTTAGTTCAGCTATTTCAGCTTTCAGTTCTCTAATTAACATGAGGTAGCTGGTATTTTCCTTGAGGGTCTCATCTGTTTTTTCTCTAATTCTGATAGCCCTTTCCTCCATAGTTGTCTTCATTTCTGTGATTATTATGTTTACTATTGCTTGCATACTTTTCTTATCTATGGTTACTTCTGACTTATTTGGAGTTTTTTCTGGGCTCCTGTCTTGATTCATTGTGGCAGAAGTTTTATTTGCTCTTGATTTGACCATTTTATTTTTATTGATGTGGGTTTTTTTTTTATTTTTCTGTTCTGTCATTTTTTATTTGTTGTGATTTGAGTACGAACCATGCTGTACTAAATACCTTTATGACAAATGCAGTCACCAGCCTCAGAAATTACAACAATAGTAACTGAAGCAGGGGTTGATGCAGTTTAACCAATACCAGTTAGCCAACAACAACTCCATTCCAAGAAAAAATAGCAACCAAATCCAAAAGAAAAAGAAAGAGAAAGGAGGAAAGGGAAAGCAAGAATAGACAATTATGCAAATCTACTATACACTGAAAATTCTAGGGATAGCAAGAGGAAAAAGAAGTAGAGAAGAAAGACACACACACATAGAGTCCACTCTGAGTCAGATTTCTTTCCCCAAATAATTCACAAATGAGTATCAGTATATTCAGAAAGCAAAAGAATGAGGAAGGAAGAAAAGAAGACAAGAACAAGGGAAAAAAGAGCAGTGGAAAGATGTTTTTCTTTCTTTTTTTTATCAATTAGCTAGGAGGAGGGAAAAAGGTGAGGATAGTGTGTTGGGACTATGTGTAAGCTTGATAGAGCTTAGGGAGAACTACCTCCATTCTTGGATGGAGGTCTGAGAAGATACCCTCTTGGTGAGTCTCTCTCAACCGAGGTTGAGCAAAAGGGGGGAAACTCAGACTTAGTTCTTTCCTTCTTGACTCTCAGGCTCACAGAAACCCCAGTACTTCTCCCCATTAACTGCAGGCCACATGGCCACCTACTTTAAGATTCACTTACTCAAAGTCACCTACTGATCACAGAAGAACACACCTTATCACACACTCCTAGCAGTGCCCTTTGATGTCCTCAATTTGCATCAAACCTTGCTTATCTTCTCTCTATCTTGCCTTAACTGGTTCAACCCCTCTCCTCCCCTCAAACGCCTTTCGGTAATTAAATGCCTGTATCAGGAGACTAATTATCTTGACCTTTATGTATCTGTATCAATTCTTGTCATACCAGCCCCCTACCATAGGGGCAAGCCGACCTTTAAGAAACCTGTAATTTCTGATATATTTCAATAATAATTCCCTTTGTTTGGTTTTCTATTTAACTCATGTCCACCTGCTAATAAACGAGTTCTGAGCATGCTGCAGGGATCCCTGCTGTCTTTACTCTAGAAAGAACCAGTCCGTTACCTTTCCCCTGGAGATCATCCCGCCAGAGACCCGACATCAGTGGAGAGAAGAGGTAGAGTGAAACAAGTTCTTCTTACAATGGACAGGACACCCAGTTACCTAGCAATGGAAAAAACAATAACAGTTAATTTTGGTCAACCCGAAGAAGGAGGGGGGAAAGGGGACACCACACACACACACACACACACACACACACACACACACACACACATATATATAATAGTAACAATAGAATAGAGTAAAAAAAAAAAAAACCCAAGCAGTCAGTATGCAACCTCAGCTCCAGATTGACTCAGGCAGCCTGAGCAAAGACAGCCAATTGTAAGAAGTATCCAAAAAAAAAAAAAAAACCAAAAAAAAACCTCCAGGTAGTCTGTCCCAGGCAGGGTTGAGGCTATGATTAGTCAGATATTTTGTCACTCAAATAGAGCTTCAGCCACTTAGAGAGAGAGAGAGAGCGAGAGAGAGAAATCAAAAAGGAAAAGGATTGGAATGACACTCCTGGTGATCAAGGAATCTTGATAAAGAAAATAGCTCAGAGGGAAGCCTGCTAGGAGGAGCTGTCCAGCCCCTACAGTCTGGTTAAGGGGTGAGGGCAAGGAGTGAGCTTTAGAAATAATCAAAATATTTCCTTTATTTTTCCTCCATTTTTGTTGGGACTATGTGATAGCTTGGTAGCGCATAGGGGAACTCTCCCATCCTTGGATGGAGGTCTGGATCGACACCCCGCTGGTAAGTCTCTCTCATCATAGAGGCGAGCCAAGAGGGAAAAAAGTCTCCCAGAGTAAGCTTGCCTTGTTAGTCTCTCAAGCCCACAGAAACCCCAGTAATTCACTCCATTAACTGCAGGCCACATGGCCGCCTACTTTAAGATTCACTTACTCAAAGTTCAGAGCAGAACACACCTTATCATAGACTCCTAGCAGTGCCCTTTGATGCCCTTAATTTGCTTATCTTCTCTCTATCTTGCCTTAACTGTTCAACCCCTCTCCTCCCCTCAAACGCCTTTGGGTAATTAAATGCCTGTATCAGGAGACTAATTATCTTGACCTTTATGTATCTGTATCAATTCTTGTCATACCAGCCCCCTACCATAGGGGCAAGCCGACCTTTAAGAAACCTGTAATTTCTAACATATTTCAATAATTCCCTTTGTTTAGTTTTCTATTTAACTCATGTCCACCCGCTAATAAATGAGACCTGAAGCCTGAGACTTGAGATCTGAGGTCTGAGCACACTGCAGGTCTCCCTGGTGTCTTTTACTTCATGTCGTCTCTTGCGTGAGTGAGAAAGAACCGGTCCGTTACCTTTCCCCTGGAGATCACCCCGCCAGAGACCCCGACACATTTTCTAACCCAAAAGTGAATTATAGGACCCCTCCTTGGTGTCACACTTAGGATCACTTATTCATCCTTCTGCTGATGGCCCACTATCCTCCCCTATCCAGAGAATCCTAGATCACAGACTGCTGCTTGTTTGAGCTCATGCCAGCAGCTGCCTCCAAGTTGCCTTATCTCTACCCCCAGTTCTCTTATTTTCAATGTTCTTTCTTTCTTTCTTTCTTTTTTTTTTTTTTAAAGATTTTCTTTATTTATGAGAAAGATAGGAGGAGAGAGAAAGAACCAGACATCACTCTGGCACATGTGCTGCCGGGGATCGAACTAGGGACCTCATGCTTGAGAGTCCAAAGTTTTATCACTGCGCCACCTCCCGGACCACTAATGTTCTTTATTTCTGACCTAACTTTAGTTATTTATCTCCTTCTGGTTGTTTTAGGGTTCCTTTGTTCTTCTTCATCTATGTTTTTAAAATGAGCAATCAGGTTGTTTATTTGTGCTTTTTCTTGTTTCCTAATATGTGCTTGTATGTCTTGAACTTCCTTTTCAGTACTGCCATAGCTGTGTCCCAAATATTTTGATAGCTTGTGTCTTCATTTTAATTTAACTCTTGAAACATTTCCTCTTTGACCCAGTAGTTGTTAAGTAGTGTACTATTGAGCTTCCACATTTTGGGACTAATACTATCTTTTGTTGATTGTTAAGTGTTAGTTTAATTCCACTGTGGTCTGAGAAGATGCTTGGGATGATTTCAATGCATTTGAATTTGCTGATGCTATCTTTTGAGGACTACCATATGGTCTATCCTTGACAATGACCCATGTGGACTTGAGTAAAATGTGTATTTCAGTTTCTTGGGATGGGTGACTCTGAAAATGTCCAGTAATTGTATCTATCTTGTGATTTAGCTCCCTCATTTCTGGATGATCTGTCAGTTTGAGAAAATGGGATGCTGAAGTCCCCTACAATTACTATGTTGCTGTTCATATATTGCTGTAGCTCTTTCAGTAGATATTTGATGTATTTAGATGGCTTCTAATTGGGTGCAGAGATGTTAGTAATTGTTAAGTCCTCTTGATTGATTGATCCTCTGAGCATTAAGTAATGTCCATCCTTATCATTTTTAGTTTTATTGATTTTAAAGTCTATTGTGTTAGATATGAGAATAGGTGTCCCTGCCCCTCTTTGTGGGCCATTGGCTTATATGATAGGTTTCTATCCTTTCACTTTGAGTTTTCTGTAGACAATATATTGTTGGTTTGTGTTTTCTGATCCATCTTCCTACTCTGTGTCTTTTAGTAGGTGAATTCAGGCCATTGACACATATTGATACCAAAGATTGAAGACATTTTAATGCCATTCTTGAAGAGTTTTATAGTGTTCTGATAGATGGCCTATTTACAATGATCTGACTGTTAATAGGAGACCTTTCAGAACATCTCTCAGGGCAGGCTGGGTGATAGTTGATTCTTTCAACTATTTCTTGTCTGAGAAGTTTTTTATGCCTCCATCTAGTCTGAATGACAGTCTAGCAGGTTACAGTAGTCTTGGTTGAAATCCTTTGTCATTGAGCACTCAATAGATATCTTCCCATTCTCTTCTGACCTGTAGTTTTTGTGTAGAGAATTCTGCTGCTAATCTTTTGGGTTTTCCTCTGTAGGTGACTCTTTGTTATTCTCTTGCAGCCTTCAGGATCCTTTCTTTATCCTATTCATTTCCATTCTCAATATGATATGTCTTGGTGTCTTTAAGTCTGGGTTAATTCTGTTCAGGACCCTCTGGACTTCTTGAACCTTTATGGCTTTGATGTTGTCTAGACTAGAGAAGTTCTCAGATATTATGTCCTGAAGATTGCTCTCTTCCCCTCCTTCTCTTCCCCTGAAAAGCCAATAATTCCCATATTATTTCTTTTGAAGTCATCCCATAGGTCTCTGTTGTTGTTTTCAATATCTTTTAATCTTTTTTTGAGATCTCTTACTTCTTTTTTAATTGTCTCTATTTTGCCCTCAATCTTGCCTATTCAGTCTTCAGCCTCATTTATTCAATTCTCTCTCCCCTCTACTCTTTTCTGGAGTTCATGTATTTTGTTATCCTGTTCTGATACTGTTTTAACTTGTTCAGTTAGTTGTGTTCTTAGCTCTGCTATTTCAGCTTTTCAATAACCTTGAGATATTTAGTGTTTTCTTCCAGAATCTCATTTGTTGTTTCTGTATTTCTGATGACCATTCTTTCAGACTCTTTACTCACTCCTGTGATTATCTCCTCAACTAGTGGTTGGATGTTGACCTCATTATTTTGTGCTTCAACATTTGGGGTACTTTTAGCTGGACTCTTGCCCTGGTTAATTTCTCCAATATTTCTTCTTGTTGGTTTAACCATTCTATATAGTATGTTATGAGGTCCCTCTCTCAGTACTTTTCAAATTACTGATCACTCTGGCCTGGATTGACTTGTGCCTATGTAAAATAATTAAAGGGTTCACAGTTGTGAAAATTGACAGCTGTTTCAATATTATTTTAATCCCAGAGTTAGAGTTCAGTTGCTTAGAAGACTCTTTTGTTCTTTTTCCTCCCTGTAGGCTATGGGAGCCTGAGTGCTTTTAAACTATAAACTAAACTATAAGTTGGCTTATAGTTTAGTTAAACTATAAACTATAAGTAGGCTTCTTAGCCTAATACCTCATTCCTGACAGAGATAAAGCAGAATGGGGCAGAGACAATCTAGTGGTTATGCAAAGAGATTCTCAGCCCCACAGCTAGGCCACTGAGGTATAGTTCTTCTCCTGAGTTTTCTGGTTAGTTCTGTTCCCTGGTGTCAGCACAACACCCCCCTCCCCCACTGCTGACCCTTCTCAGGGCAGTAGAAGTGGTTACTCACAGTGGCATTTGGTGAGTCTTAGGAGAGTGCTTTCCTACTTTCAGCCACCTTTTTGTTTGTGGAACAGACTAGAGGTGGTGTCTCAACTGGTAAACTGCTGCACTGTTACCAGACACTTAATCTCTCCCTAGGCTCTTCTCTGTCTTTGAGCCACTCATATTTGCCTCTCTCCCTATTTATTTCTCCCCTTTTCTCTAAATTTCTCTCTGTTTCTATCCAATAATAAATAAATACAATTATTTTTAAAAATAGGGAAGCTTCCAATGGAGGGGATGGGACATTGAATTCTGTTGGTGGGAACTGTAAGGAATTAGACCCCTGTCATTTTACAATCTTGTTAGTTATTATTTAATCATTAATAAAATTTTTTTTTACAAACGTGTGGGGGGATGAACACATAACCCTTCTGGCCTAGGAAAATCTCATACTTCCTTGGAAATTTGAATCTTGGACTAGGCAAATGTTTATGATTTTGATATCACTTATTTTAATTTCATGATAATCTAGAGTCTGCCTAATGTCTGTACTCAAACTCCCTCCAGTCCCTCAGATTCCAGTCCTTTCCAGATTTCCAACCCTTGATACTCCGTTTTTGCTAAATTTTTGTGATTTATTTAGTGAGTATCCACAATATGTCACAAATAACCCCCCGATGTCAAGGGCTAAACAATAACACAAATTTCTCTTATCCATGTTTATTGTAGCCTCTAGTCACCTAAAGATGTGTTTCATGTATTCTTCATTCCAAGCTGCAAGTGCAGCCTGTTTGGTAAATTTCCATGATTGTAGTACATAGGAAGGCACATCAAGAAGGTCACAGGATACCTGATAAACTTTTTTTTTCTCCCTTGGGAATGACACATGTTAATTTCATTCATCCTTACCTGACCCAGGCAAAACCAACATCAGAAAGAATGGAAGTATGATTCTCCTCCAGGAAGAAATCTATGAGGAAAGAAGAGAACAAATGAGAGGAGACAGTAAGCACTTTTGAATATAAGCACAAACTTATTTATTTATTTATTATCATGATTAGGGCATCATTGCTCCAGAACAAAAAGATTGAGATAGAGAGACAGAAAGACATCACAGCACTGAAGTCTTCTTCAGTGTAAATAAGACAAGGCTCAGCCTGGACCATGAGAAGATAAAGCAGGTATACATAGTAACACATTTTGACTTTGGTCATGTCAATTATTGACTGTGACACTCTGTGGAAGTTGCTTTACCTCCCCAAGCTTAGTTTCTACATCTTGAAATAAAGACTCACTAGTATCCATTATCTCATTTCTGGAAGACCTGAAGACCTGTACATTACAGGGAAGCCTGAAGTTGTGTGGAGCCATCCCAATGAAATGAACAGAAACGGCCACTGCTGCTTTCCTTATGAGAGTATGAAAGTCCACGTGAGAGTCTACAAACTCTCTTTTCTTCTACTGTAGCTGCTGAGAAGTTTCAATTGTCACAGGTAGGAGGTATCTGACTTTTCCTCACTTTGGGCCTTTGAGTGACAATATAAAGTAGAGAAAATTCTCTGCTATTGATCTGAGTAGGATGCCATGGTGAGTAGAAAATGAGGCTATTTTGTTGCACTGAGCTATGGGTTTTGGGGTTAATTTGTTTACTCAGGATAACCTAGATTTTTCTGAGTAGTACTGGAAGTGGTTGTAATATTATAATCAATTGTATTCCTAGTATTAAATTCCTTCCTGCTTAAAATACTTGGACAAACTTTGACTTCCTGTACCAATTTGACTGGGACAGAGATCTAAATCTAATCAAAAAATGATTTGTAGAGACTTGAAATGTGATGCCTGAGTTAGCTGTGAAGGAATGAATACAATAAATCCAGGAAAGGAAGTGATACATTTCAGGCAGAATTTTGGACATAAGGAAAGTCACGGAAAAAGAAAAAAGAAATAGCATGATACGGAGAACCCTAGGGACTGTTTCAATGTTTAAAGTGACCCAGTGCTACGAAAAGATGCTTTAAAGAAACACAGCAAAGGTCTAATGTAAATGTCAGAAATTTCAAAAAGTCTAAGACATTTTCCAGAAGAAGAAAATAATCAGAGACACATGACAAATAAGAACATTGAGGCCATTTTCAGCTTAAGTCAGATACATCCCAGTCTGAATGATAAAGTCTCTCTACTGAAGAAGAGATGCATCTTTCAGAAGTTCATAGTTGCCCTTGAGAAGGCAGACACGAAAATATTTTGTCTCTGTATGGGAGAAGGTTAATGAGGAGAGGTTCTGGAGGGAATGTTTGTGCAAGTAATTCCTTAACTCTCTCCCTAGGTTTTCAGTTTTTCTTCTCTGCAAATCCTTCTCTGTTGCTGAGTATGTTAATTCTCCCCTCAAAGACTTCAACTAATCTTTCTACAATTTCTCAGTTTTTCAAGTCAGTCTCTAATGAGGATGAGGTACACTCAATCAGTTGAGGGGTCTGATCAAACAGAACAGAAAGGTTGTTATTTGAATAGGTCAGAATTATTTTCCTTGCCCTTTTTTAGATAGAGGCAGAGCTGTGTGTGTGTGTGTGTGTGTGTGTGTGTGAGAGAGAGAGAGAGAGAGAGAGACCACAGCACCAGAACTTTCTACAACATTGTAGGGGCTAGGTTTGAGCACACATGACAAGGCAGTCCACTATCCAAGTGAGCTATTTCATTGCCCTGTACCTGATTGCCTTTGAATTGAAGTACTGGTACTTTTTTCCCTACCTCACATTCTTAACACTTTAGGTACAAGTCCCATCACTCTGTTGCTTGAACTGATTAATCTATGAACTGAACTATATGACTAGCATTCTTGGAACTTAGACTCTTAGACTTTACCTGGAACTAAAATTTCAGTTCTCATGCTTTGATGGACCTCCAGCTTGTGAATATTCCCTGAAAAAAATTGGGTCTTGATAATCTTTGTAATTATGTGAACCAATTGTCTATAATCTCTTGACAGATAAATGATGGATGGATAGATCTTTCTCTAATCCAGAAAATTCTGGTACTTGTTCCCTAACTCTAACATGTGGTATAAGAAGACAGTGAAACAGACATCCAGAGACAAGATGGAACTATATTTAAGGTATTTTTTTTTCTCGTTTAAAAATTTTTGTATCTTATATGCCATGATTACAATATTGTTTCCTTCAATTTTATAAGCTAACCAAAAATCAATAAATTTTCTTAGGTATTTTAACAAGTCTGAATTGTGCTTCTGTGACTTCTAACCAAAAGAACTCTGTTGGAAACAAAATATTTTATATCTCTATAACCCCCTTTCCACTAACTACTATACTTATTGTTGATTCATTCATTTCTCTTCTAGGAGTTTATTCAATGAAAACAAAAATGCCTGTCCTAGGAGATTTATGTACAGGTATATTCATAACAGCCTTATTTGTAATACCCTAAACTTAAAAGCAATCTAGATTCCCAACACCAATATGAGTGGCTAAGAAAGCTATATTTTATAAACAATGGGATACTACACAAGTGTAAGAAATATAATGATGAAATTTTCTCCTTTGCCACATCTTGGGTGCTACTTGAAAGAATCATGTTAAGTGGGTTAAGCTAAAAGGAGGACAGAGTAAATATCAAAATGACTATCAGATGACTTTACTTATAGATTGACCTTAAATACAAGGAAAGAAGAGAAAACTTGGACAAGATGTAATCTCTTGCAGCAAAGCCAAGGATTCTGGGGTATGGGTGATGGAAGTGGGTATGAATTAGAAGTTTGTGAACAGGGTACATAATGGTGAAGAAGGGTTTAAGTTGGTGGCTGGCTGTAAGGATAGATAGACACCTATCACAGGGAGGTTAAACATTATGCCCATTTAAAAATTCTCCCAAGGGCCAGGAAGTGCTACAACTGGTTAGGCACACACAATACAGTGCCCAAGAACCCTGGTTCAAGCCCCTGGTCCCCACCTGCAGGGGGAAAGTTTCATGAGTGGTGAAACCAGGGTTAGAGGTGTCTGTCTGTCTCACACCTCTCTATCTCCCACTTCTCAATTTCTCTCTGTCTCTATCCAATTTTTTTAAAAAGAAACTACCCTTTAAGTTATCATTTCCCTAAAGAAATGATTTGAAAAAACTACAAAAAAATGTTGAATAATTAACTGATTAATAGTGGAATTAGGTTACTCATTGCTTAGTTTGTGAGGTCCTACCCATCAAGATATTTCCTTCTGAGTCCTATAGTGAAGAAAATTTATCCAGACTTCTCCTAGGAGATAATCCAAGTTGGAGAGAACAGGGCCACTGGCAATAAATAGCCTGGATGTGTAAAGAATAAAACAGATTAGACTAACTAGAGACTTTTTTGGATGGAATCACAAAGATTATATTAGCTGAAGGCAGCACAGGAGATGATTATTTGATCTTGCACTTTGATAGAGCACACAGCAAAATGCTGGATACGGCATATCATGAAGTCTTGATGGTTAAATTAATTTAAATTGGCTGAATACATAGATCTGAAATATCTGAATACAGCAAGCATGGGATGGATATAATTTAGTAAGGTGTCATTTTGGAATGCACAGACTGGCTAATCAGATAATGGAGGATCAATTTAACTGTTTTACTGGACCATCTTCACTAATAGCATCTGAAGGGGTAAACACACGTTAATGAAATCTTCAAAGCACTGGTAAGAACACTAATAAATTAAACAAAGAGCTCAAAGAGATATGAGAGATGTACTGATGGCATAAAAGTTAAAGCAAGAGAAAAAGTATTCCTCAGACCATTCGGATCTCAAATGCTTAATTAGAAATAAAATGAATGTGATTAACTAAGATTAAGCTGTCTGATTTTTCTTTTCAAAAGATGTTAGAGAAAAGTGTTAAATATGTTGGAAAGCAATGTAACAGGGTAACCTGGAGAACAAGAATAGGGAGCGTAGTGTGTATTCAACCTCATGATTTTATATTTGAAATAGGGAAAATGCATATATTTTTTCTTTTTTATTTAAGTAAGGATTAATTAACAAAACCATAGGGTAGGAGGGGTACAATTCCACACAATGCCCACCACCCAGTCTCCATATTTCCCTCCTCCCCTGATAACTTTCCCATTCTCTATCCCTCTGGGAGCATGGACCCAGGGTCATTGTGGGTTGCAGAAGGTAGAAGGTCTGGCTTCTGTAATTGCTTCCCCACTGAACATGGGCATTGACTGGTCGGTCCATACTCCCAGTCTGCCTCTCTCTTTCCCTAGTAGGATGGGTCTTTGGGGAAGCAGAGCTCCAGGACACATTGGTGTGGTCTTCAGTCTAGGGAAGCCTGGCCAGCATCCTGATGACATCTGGAACCTGGTGACTGAAAAGAGAGTTAACATACGAAGCCAAACAAATTGTTGAGCAATCATGGACCCAAAGCTTGGAATAGTGGAGATGAAGTGTTAGGGGGGTACTCACTACAAACTCTAGTGTACTTCTGCTTTCAGGTATATATTTTGCAGTACTTTATGGATACGTGTGAACATATGATCTTTCTCACAGAAACTGGTGTATATCTAAGTTTGGGGACTTTGTTAGAAAGTGAACCACCTGAGATTGGAATTAGAGTATACTATGAAAGGAAAGGTCTCACCCGAGTAATGAAGCTGAAGGGTTGTCATTCCACACGTGAAGTCTCTGGACACAGTCTGAAGTGAAGCATGTATAGGTGGCAGTCGTTGTTAGGTTAGGTAGTGATCGGCAGATGCAACATCATTTGATATGGATTGGGAGAGGCATATGGGAAAGTGGGCCCTATACAATGGTTCTAGAACTGGGGGAAGTAGAGGCTCTATAGTGGAGATGTGAGGTTCCTGCTGTCTTAGGGTTCCAAAAGACAATCGATAGTTAATGTTATCATCACATTATTTGGTAATTGGGTTAACTTTGAAAAGTCCTTTTGTTATGGTTTGCTGTACAGTACCCAGTATCTTGTATATAGCTGTGCTACTGGTTGCTTCTGATCTACTTGATCTAGGATTTTGAGAGAGTCTGCATATCAATTACACAGCCTATATATTAAAAAGATTCAGTTTGTGTTTTGAAAAACTTCGAGACATACAATTAATTTTCCCCCTCTTGTATTAATTAACTAGTGATGTATATGAGTACATTTTACTAGGAGTGTACATAAACACCATTCCCACCACCAAAAGACTGTGACCCATCCCTCCCACCCACTCCCACCCCCCACTGGCCCAGGAAGCTGCATGTCTACCTCTCACCACAGGGTTATTACTTTGGTGCCCTACTTACAGTTTGGTCAGGTCCTGCTTTTAGTTTCCCTTTCAGATCTTCTTACTCTACTTCTGTTGATGAGTGGGATCATCCCATACTCATCTTTATCTTTCTGACTTAGCTCACTTAACATAATTCCTTCTAGCTCTGACCAAGATGGGTCAGAGAGGGTGGGTTCATTGTTCTTGATAGCTGCATAGTATTCCATTGTGTATATATACCACAGCTTTCTCAGCCACTCATCTGTTGTTGGGCACCTGGGTAGCTTCCAGGTTTTAGCTATTATGAATTGTGCTGCTATGAACTTAGGAGTACACACATCTTTTTGGTTGGGTGTTATGGAGTCCTTAAGGTATAACCCCAGGAGAGGAGTTACTGGATCATATGGAAGGTCCATGTCTAGCCTTCTGAGAGTTTTCCAGACTGCTCTCCACAGAGGCTGTACCAATTTACATTCCCACCAGCAATGTAAAAGGGTTCCTCTCTCCCCACATGCTCTCCAGCATTTGTTGCTGCTGTCCTTTTTGATGTATGCCATTCTTACAGGAGTGAGGTGGTATCTTAGTGTTGTCTTAATTTGGATTTCTCTGACAATCAGTGACCTAAAGCTGTTTTTCATATGTTTGTTAGTCTTCTGGATCTCCTCTGAGGTGAATGTTTTGTTCATATCCTCTGCCCATTTTTGGACAGAGGGTCATTTGCTTTTTTGGTGCTAAGTTTGCTGAGCTTTTTATATATTTTGGTGATTAGTTTCTTGTCTGATGTATGGCATGTGAAGATCTTCTCCCATTCTGTGAGGGGTCTCTCTGTTTGTTTAATAGTTTCTTTGGATGTGCAGAAGCTTTTCAATTTGATGTAGTCCCATTGGTTTGTTTCTGCTTTAGTCTTCCTTGCAATTGGGTTTGATTCATCAAAGATGTCCTTGAGGTGTAGGTGGGAAACGGTTTTACCAATGTTTTCCTCTAAGTATTTGATTGTTTCTGGTCTGACATCTAGGTCTTTGATCCATTTGGAGTTGATTTTTGTTTCTGGTGAGATAAAGTGGTTCAATTTCATTCTTCTACATGTTACAACCCAGTTTTCCCAGCACTATTTATTGAAGAGAGCCTCCTTTTTCCATTTAATTCTTTGGGCCCCCTTATCAAAGATTAGATGTCCATCGGTCTGAGGATTTATTTCTGGGCTTTCAATTCTGTTCCACTGGTCTGTGTGCCTATTTTTGTTCCAGTATCATGCTGTTTTGATGATGATGGCTTTATAATATAGTTTAAGGTCTGGGAGTGTGATGCCTCCATTTCTGTTTCTTTTTCTCAAGATGGTATTGGCAATTCTAGGTGTTTTCATGTTGCAGATAAATGATTGTAGTGTTTGTTCTATTCTCTTACAGAAGCTTGGTGGAACTTTAATGGGTATTGCATTAAATATGTTATGGCTATGGGGATAATATTCATTTTGATGATATTTATTCTTCCAATCCATGAGCATGGGATATCTTTCCATTTCTTGGTATTAGTTTCTATTTCCTTGAGTAATGACTCATAGTTTTCAGCATACAAGTCTTCCACTTCTTTGGTCAACTTTATTCCTAGGTATTTGATTGATTTTGCTGAAACAGTAAATGGGAGTGATTTCTGGATGTCTTCTTCTTCTGATTTAGTGTTTGCATAAAGAAATGCCACTGATTTCTGTACATTGATTTTGTAGCCTGATACCTTGCTATATTGCCTAATAACTTCCAGTAGTTTTCTGCTGGATTCATTAGGTTTTTCTATGTATACTATCATATCATCTGCAAGTAGTGAGAGCTTGACTTCTTCCCTTCCAATCTGTATTCTTTTGATTTCTTTCTCTTGCCTGATTGCTATGGCAAGTACTTCCAGTACCTTGTTGAAGAGTAACGGTGACAGTGGACAGCCCTGTCTAGTCCCCGATCTGAGGGGGAATGCTTTCAGCTTCTGTCCATTGAGTATGATGTTGGCTGTAGGTTTGCTATATATAGACTCCACTATCTTGAGGAATTTCCCATTTATTCCCATTTTTTGTAGAGTTTTGAGCATGAATAGGTGTTGGATTTTGTCAAAGGCTTTCTCTGCATCTATTGAGATAATCATGTGGTTTTTGGCTTTGCTTTTATTGATGTGGTGAATGACATTGATTGATTTACGGATGTTGAACCAGCCTTGCATTCCTGGTATGAATCCCACTTGGTCATGATGAACAGTCTTTTTGATATGTTGCTCTATCCGGTGGCCAAGATCTTGTTTAATATTTTGGCATCTGTGTTCATCAGAGATATTGGGCTGTAGTTTTCCTTTTTGTTCTGTCCCTATCAGCTTTTGGTATCAGGGTGATGTTGGCTTCATAGAAGGTGGAAGGGAGTATTCCTGTTTCTTGAATCTTATGGAAAAGCTTCAGAAGTATGGGTACTGTTTCCTGAAAGTTTTGTAGAATTCATTTGTGAAGCCATCTGGTCCAGGACTTTTGTTGTTGTGGGGGTTCTTAATAACGGTTTCAATTTCTTTGTCTGGGATCGGTGCACTTAGATTTTGTAGTTCTTCTAGGTTCAGTTTTGGAATGGCATATGCTTCTAGGAATTGTTCCATTTCTTCCAGATTTCTAGCTTGGTGGCGTATAGTTCTTTATAGAAGTTTCGCAGGATTCTCTGGATTTCTGTGGTGTCAGTTGTGATATCTCCTGCATGGTTTACAATTCTATTAATTTGAGTCTTCTCTCTTTTTTGTTTGGTGAGTCTGGCTAGGGGGTTGTCAATTTTGTTTAATCTTTCAAAGAACCAACATTTGGCTTCATTGATCTTTTGTATGGCTCTTTTACTTTCGATGTTGTTTATTTCTACTCTAACTTTAGTGATTTCTTTCCTTCTGGTTGCTTTAGGGTTCCTTTGTTCCTCTTCCTCTAAGTCCTTGAGGTGTGCAGTAAGGTCGTTCATTTGAGCTTCTTCTTGGTGTTTAATATGTGGTTGTATGGCTATAAGTTTCCCTCTCAGTACTGCTTTAGCTGTGTCCCAAATATTTTGATAGGTTGTGTCTTCGTTTTCATTTGTTTCCAGGAACATTTGAATTTCCTGTTTCAGTGAATCTCTGACCCAGTGGTTCTTAAGGAGTATCTTGTTTAGTGGGAAAATGCATATTTGACTTTGAGATAAAATTGATTTTTAAAAGCATAAAATCAAAAGAAGCAAATTTAAAAAGAGAAAAAAACAAAGAAAGAATTGGTCTACTTAATTACTGTGTATCACAATATCATTTTCTGTCAAAACCAGTGACATATACTGGGGTAACAAAGATTATGTATTAAATGTTTTTAATTTCCAAAAGAATAAGGTTGGGTGGGGGTATAGCATAATGCCTCATACCTGAGGACCTCAAGTCCCAGGTTCAATCCCCCACACCACCATAATCCAGAGCTGAGCAGTTCTCTAGTAATAAAAAAAAAAAAAAAAACTAAAGAACAAGGTTAATAATTCAAAAGAAAATGAACAAATTATACAATAAAGTATACTCAAAAGACAAAAAGTTAATCTTCAGTATTATATATAAGATTTCTATTTATTTATTTATTGCTTCCAGGTGTATTGCTAGAGCTTTGTGCCTGTATTATGAATGCCTGCTCCTTGGAGCCTTTTTTAAAATTTTTTTTGCATAGGACAGAGAGAAATTGAGACGGAGAAGAAGAGGAAAACAGAGAGGGAGAATGAAGGACACTTGCAGACTTACTTCACAACTTGTGAAGGAAGCCCCCTGTAAGTAGGGAGCCCAGTGCTGGAACTGAGATCCTTGAGCGGGTCCTTATACTTTCTAGTATGTGTGCTTAACCTGGTGCATCACCACCTAGTCCCCTATATTATCATCATCATTATCATCATCTTCATCATCATAATCATTATTCTAAAAGAATAAAAATATAGCTTTTTTGACCTTGAGGGTCAACAGACCTAAAAGTTAGACATTTTTTCTTTGTTGCTAGTAGAGATGATATTAAATCTAATATTCAAAAGTTTGAGCATGTAACAAATTGGGAGAACATCAGTTGTGTATAATTCTGTGAGTTCAATTATCAGACACAAAAATTTGTACACAATAAATAAAAACAATCACGTATGTAGTGCTTAATATTAAGTAACTTTTAGGCATGGGAATTTGGAGAATAAGATAAAGAACTCTGTTAAAATAGAGAAGGATAGTCTGGCCACACAAAAGATCCCAGATTTTTAGAGTTAAGTTCAATAAGAGAATCTCCTTTTTTTTTTTTTTCATTTTACTGTAAGTGCTCCAGACATGTTTCAGGTTGATGAAGTGACTTTTATATGTTTATCCAAGAAACCAAGCTCCCTGCCATCTTTCTTTGCCAGTAGGACCATTTGTACTGCCTATTTATATCTAAAGACAAGGAAATTATATGGTGATGAGTAGGTGAAAGATTTTTATAGGGTTTCTGAAAGGTAACACACAGTAGTTTTTGTTTGCATCCCATTAGAGAGACGTCTAGGCCAGACAGGCAGAGTGATGAGATTTAGAGTCTCCATTTTGGAAAAAGCTAGTTTAGGTCTATTCCAAAGGGCCCAAGACTTTATTCATTTTTGCTTGACAGCTAACATGCAGGTGGGGTGAAAGTATTGAGTGGGGAGATGGTGACAGAGTTAGAAAAAGGACTAGAAAGCTGCATCAGGGAAGAGAGTAGCTCCCAATTATGGAAAAAGTATACAAATACTGTTAACTGCAAATCCCATCAATTTGACCTGGGGCCCATATTTAGCACAGGAGCCTGTATAACCTCTGCATCACTGCAGGTCTGAACTCGCATTCCATATCTTAGCTAGGAACATTCTAGACTGCACTCATTGCAGGACTCTTTTACCTTGAGTGGCAGAGTATGCTGACCCAAACTTCCTTTGGAGAATGGGGCAGTTCCCACCAATGTTGACCCACACTGAGGGCAACGTCCTATAGAGGCCCACAAGAGGGTCCACTAATGGAGATAACCAGCAACAGTGGGGAGAGGTGTCTGCTAGATATTGTATCTACATGGGAATCCCAGGACAATGAGTGGCCTGGGCGTGGCCAAAAGAGCCATCATTAAAGTATGCCAGTCTCTTGTCCTTATCCATCATTTGCAATCCTTACTTTGTCTGACAAGGTTAGCCTTGGAGTGATTGAGGTAAGTAACAGGAAGTAGGTGAGGAGAGTATCTAGATCTAAGTAGACACTATTTGATTAAGTACTTTATGGTAACTAACACAAAAAAATATCTTTTTTATTTATTTTTTTTGGTCTTTCTACTTGCTGACTGTACTTATTGAGTCACTGCAAACTACCGTGCACTTTCACATTAAAGTATATATTTTCCCTTAATTTATGGATACGTGTGCATATATGTCCTACCTCATGGGCCCTGGACTATATCTAGGTTCTATGTCTTTGTTAGGAAGTGCACTGCCCGATATGGAATTGAGGAGTCTTACGAGCCAGGAACGATCTCACCAGACTACTGGAGTTAAAGGGTTGACATTCCATAACTGTCATCTCTGGGCATAATCTGAGGTGAAACGTGTCTAGGTGGTACTGATTGTATGGATTTGGTTGAGCTCAGCAGATGCAGTATCAAATGGTATGGGTCAAGAGAAGCATGCAGGAAAAGGAATCATGATCCAGAGGTTCCAGGCCTGGGACAAATATGGGTTTTATAGAGAATGGGGAAGGTTCCTGCTGTCTTAGACTTTGAGAAGGCAATAGATGGTTATTATTGTAACCAAGTTATTTGGGAACTTGGTTTACTTTGAAAATCCCATGGTTAGGATTTGCTGTACCATATAAGACCTTACCATGATTTATGCTATTTACATATAGCTGTATCTTTTATAGTGACACAGCCAGTTGCTTCTGGTCTCCCTGGTCTAAGGCTATATGAGATTTAATATTTCAAACAAATAGTTATTTGTAGAAATGTATAAACAATTTAATCCCTCTGTTAAAATTCAATCAGGCTCCTAATTTGAAACCTTAAGTGCTTAGGTTAAAGGTATATATACTCAGAACTGGGGTCTGTACATCCAAAAGTTTGAGGCTTTCAATCTATTTTCCCCCTCTCATACTGATTAAATAGTGAGGTTATAAGTCAATAGGAGTGTATATTAACACTATTCCCACCACCAAAATTCTGTGTCACTCCCCAGCCTGCTACACTGAAGTTGAAAATCTACCCTCACCTTCCACCCAGATTTTTTTACTTTGGTAATTTTTTTTTTTATGTTGATAGACAGGAGTCCAGAGCAGAACACTGTTTTGTCTACGTGGAATATAATATCAACTGAGGATCAGTCCTGGAACCTCTGGGACTTTGCTTGTTTTTCTTCATGCTTCTTTTGATCCCTACCATGTGATACTGCATCTGCTGATCTCAGCCTAATAAATGCTGTCAGGGTGCATCTTGGGAGAGAGAAGACACCAGGAACTTGTGGCTGCATGATAATACAATTTTTTATTGATGCTTGAGCCCCAGAGTTGGGTGCAAGAACAGCAGGTTTAGGCCACGTGGAGCTAACAAAATGGCCACCTCCTGCTATGTACGCCAGCTCTTGGGTCTTCTCCAGGTGGGGACACAGAAGAGAAAGAGAGAGAAAGCAGAAACAGGAGTGACTTTTATAGGAGAATTCCAGAAGTGGCAAGTCAGGATGGAATTGGCTAGGAAAGGGGGTGGAGAGAGGCAAAAGGCATGCTGGGAAGGTGGAAGCATCCTTAGCAACTGTTGCAATGGTTTTAACTGAATTAGCAATACCCTGAGGGGATAACGTGGTGGGGATCTGTAAATAATACTTGCATGGAAATACAGTGGTTTGTGGGCCCTGTCAATGTTCAACCACATCTGCACAATTTTCCAACACAATGTAATCACTGCCGCCTCTACATGTTTCACTTTAGACTGTGCCCAGAGATGTCAGGCCAGGGTTGTCAGCCCTCCAGCTTCAATACTCTGGTGAGACCTTTTCTAGCTCGGAGGGATGTGCTAGTTCCATTTTGGGCGGTGTGCTTCCAAAATACTAGTTTTAAAAAATTAAGTAGCTCAAGCTCCCAGCCCTCACCAGGAGGGGGCAAACTTCATGAGTGGTGAATCAATGGTTCAGGTGTCTCTCTGTCTTTCTCCCTCTCTACCTTCCCTCCCCTCCCAAATCCTCTCTGTGTTTTAAAAACAAAACAAAACACTGGAGCCACTGTGACTTTATGGTACAAACAGTGAAACCCAGTGATAACCCTAGCTGCAATAAAATAAAATGGGTTTCAGATTTCTGGATGGCTATGGAGTAGCAGCAGACTCACTACAATCTGCCTCACTCAACTAGAGAAAACAAGGAAAATCACCTGCTAACTCAATAAAATAAGACTATGATTTCTCCAGAAACTCACAAAGCCACAGGTAAGCAGACATGTGTGACTTGTGGATAGACAAGGGGTTACAGAATGATTCTCAGAACTCAGAGATACACTCATGGACAGATGGCACTAAACTGAGAGTTACCCAGTAAAGCACATACCAGTGGCAGAAAAATAGGGCTGGATGCTTAACCTAGGAACTCAGGGCCAGCAGTCTATTGAACTACCAACTCACAAGAATCCACTAGTGTTTAAGGAAAAATCTGGGGAAAATTAAAGATCTTTAGCTGACTTAGGCTCCCAAACCCATGTAGAATAATACACCCCAGCCAACCTCTAGAAGCTTAACTAGGGATGAATGGCTGAAACATGGAACTTGGAGAGACTGAGTTAAAATAACAACAACTGTTTAAAAAATCTAAATTAAAAACTCACCAATTAAAAATGGTGGCTTCTCAGGTAACTCACTTAGCCACAAATGGCTACAGGCAAGCCTGATCAGGCATTAAGGCAAAGGTCTCAAAATTTAAGTATCCCTGCTGAGTGGCAGTGGATGCCAGTTTGGTACTTGTAAAACAAAGCACTTGGTCAGAGGAAGAGAGACAGGGAATTTGGAGGGACCATAGATGTTTGCTTTTCCTTTGAACACTAAGAAAAAACAGTTCTCTAAGGCTTTAAGGGACTCCTAACCCCACTCTACCAGAGGGTGGATCAGCATGGAGATCATATCCTGACTTCAAAGACACCAAACCACCATTCTTGTGACACAGGATCAAATCTTCCCTTCCCCACTAAAATATGTAAACAGGGAAATCGAACACCTTAGCCAAAGTGTCTCCTGCAGGCACAAAAACAGTAGTCATACTAAAGGTGAAACCAGAAGTCAAATATATATATGTACTTTTTTCTGGGAGGCAGTAGGATTCTGAAACTGATAAGTAGCAGTTATAGCCCCTAGAACACACATACCTACATAAAGAAGAGACTTTCGGGATTTTACTATCTATGATGCAATTGCTTTCTCTGGAGTCTGACTGCTTCACAGGGGTTCTACGGAAAGTTACTTGATGTTGGGGGCTCAATTCCAGTCCTACCCCTACTCTTACTGAATGTGGCAATTATTGCTGCTGTCTCAAGATTTTCATCGTCTAGTATCTAATTATCTCCAATTCAAGAAGAATGCCAAGTAACAATTTAAAAAGAAGGGATGATTAAATGATTTTACTTAATTGAAACTTTCTTCCTACATCATCATTGTTATTATATAGTCATTTCTGTGTCTTAATTATCTAATCATTTTTGTAGGGTGTACATGTGACACTGAACTAAGATTGCTACATATATTCTGAATTAGCCCTGAAACTGAACTGAGAACCAGATATTTTTATTTCTGTATTAACATTGTCGATGACCGAGGCAGGTGGATAAAATACTTTCTTATAAATGACAGAACAAAAATTGGGTGTCTAAATCCAGAGTCCATGTTCTTAAGCATGCCTCTATTTCTGATATAGTGACAGTCATGTGCCTGGTTTCTTCTCAATAAAAAACAGGGTTTTTTTTGTTTTTGTTTTTAAGGAAAAGGGAGTTGAGCGGTAGCACAGTGGGTTAAGCGCACATGGTGCAAAGCACAAGGACTGGTGTAAGGATCCAGGTTCCAGCCTCCAGCACCCCACCTGCAGGGGAGTCGCTTCACAGGTGGTGGAGCAAATCCGCAGGTGTCTATCTTTCTCTCCCACTCTTTGTCTTCCCCTCCTTTCTCCATTTCTCTCTGTTCTATCTAACAACGATGACAACAATAATAACTACAACAACAATAAAAACAATAAGGGCAACAAAAGGAAAAATAAATAAATAAAAGTAAAATGAAAAATGGGTTTAAAATTTTTTTTAAAAAGTGAATAACAGGAAAGCACTTATAACTCTTCTCCAAATCTTTATTTTTCCATGTCTTAGGACAATATTTTGTCTAATTCCATTTTTTTTTTTGTCTCCAGGGTTATCACTGGGCCTAAGTGTACCTGCTACTACTACTAGTCCACGGCTCCTGACGGCCATCTTTTTTTCCATTGTTGTTGTTGCTGCTGTTGTTGTTGGATAGAACAGAGAAAAAATTGAGAGAGAAGGGGAAGACAGAAAGGGGGATAGAAAGATAGACACCTGCAGACCTGCTTCACCACTTGCAAAGCGACCCCCCGCCACCCTCCACCCCCCCCCCCCCCCCCCCCCCCCGCAGGTCAGGAGGCAAGGACTCCAACCGGGATCTTTGTTCTGGTCTTTGTGCTTTGTACTATGTGCACTTAACCTGGTACACTATTCCTTGCACCCTAATTCCAAATTTTTAAAACTGTTTAGATATTTGCATTCTGTATATGGCAAGACTCCCATTCCAACCACCTTCACTCTTAAAAATTTTCAGGAGTCCAGCAGTAGTGCAGCGAGTTAAGCACAGATGGCGCAAAGCACAAGGACCGGAATAAAGATCCTGGTTCCAGTTCCTGGCTCCCCACGTGCAGGGGAATCGCTTCACAGGCGGTGAAGCACTTCTGCAAATGACTGTCTTTCTCTCCCCCCCTCTGTCTTCCCCCTCATCTCTTCATTCCTCTCTGTCCTAACCAAGAACAATAGGAAGTTCTTGCCATAGCAATCAGGCAAGGGTTACATTTATTTTACCATAGCAATGCCATTTCTGGCTTATGGTAGTCTGAATATTGAACCTGGAAGAATTAGAGCCTCAGGAATGAAAGTCTTTTGAATAATCATTGTCTATTTCCCTAGTCAATTCTTTGACCACTCAACTATCTGTAACTTAAGCATTTGGTTGAAAACTGAATTGAGTTATGATTTACTTCATAAGTATATAAAAAAGAGAATCTTGTCTCTATTACATCTAACAGTTTTTAATCTTTGAAGGCCTATCATTTCTACCCTTGTTAAATCATGTAATATTTATAGACTGTCTAGGTATATTGTGTTCTGTTTGACTTTGTTGGTTATTTCCCCATACCGTATTTATAGAGCAAACAAACAAACAAATAAATAAATTCTTATTAAAGTTGTCTTCATATCTATGCCAGACTTATATAGTTTGCTGTTTTTATGGTAGAAGGTGAAAAGGTAAAATTTGTATTCCTTAACTGATCTAACTGGGCACACCTCCATTTATTTCTTTATGCTTCTCACCTTAACAGAAACCAGACTAACATTTTATTATCAATGAAAATCGTATCCCATTGCTAATTTGTTGTGGTATATTTATGTGGTATATTTATGTCATAATAGACATAGTTATGGTATATTTATGTCATAATAGACATGGAAGGGTATGTGTTTCTAAGAATGTGTCCATTTCCTTTAGGTTTTTCAGTTTGGTGGATATAGTTGTTCATAGCAGTCTCACATGATACTTTGTTTGGACTTCTGTGGTATCAGTTGTGACCTCTCCCCTTTTTCTTTTAGTGAATCTGTCCAGGGTAAAATGACCAATTTTGTCGACTCTTTCAAAGAACTAGTTCCTAGCTTCATTGATATTTTTTTTTCAGTGTTGTTTATTTATACTCTGATTTTTATTTCTCTCCTTCCAGAAACTTTTAAATATTTATTTTACCCAATAGTTGTTGAGTTTCCATATTTTGGCTCTTTATATATTGTCTTGTTTGTTGCTAAGTGTTAGTTTAATTCCACTGTGGTCTAAGAAGATACTTGAAATAATTTTAATTTTCCTGAATTTACATATGCAGTCTTTGTGACCTAGCATATTATCTATCCATGTGATGCTCCATATAGGTTCAAGAAGAAGGTATATTCCATTCTTTTTGTATGAAGAGTTCTGAAGATATCTAGTAGGTCTAACCTTTCCATCTTTTTCTTTGATTTTCTTGCCCTTGTTGATTTCCTGCCTGGCTGATATATCCACTTGGGGACAGTGGGAAGTTAAAGTCTCCTACTATTATGGTGCTGTTATTGATAGATCTTTTTAGGTATCTTAGTAGTGGCTTTACATCATTTGCTACTACCTCACTTGGGGCCTAAATGCTAATTATTGTGAGCTCTTCTTGGTTGACTGATCCCTTGAGCATTATGTAGTGACCATTCTTGTCTTTGATTATGTTAATCATGTTAACTATTTTGAAGCCATTCTATCAGATATGACTATATCTGTCCCTACTTTTTTTTTTTTTTTTAGATCCAGTGGCTTATATAATGGCTTTCCATCTTTTCACTTTTAATCTGTTATTGTCCCGATGGGTCAAGTGTATCTCCTGTAGACAGCATATGGACATGACATATTACTGATCCACATTCCTATTTTGTTCCTTTTGATAGAGATTTCAGACAAATGGCATTTAATGAGACTACAGATTTAAGATATTACAGTGCCGTGACTTTATGTAGTTCTTGATTGTTTCTTGAGTGCATGTGGTCTGTTTGCCTTTAAACACCCATTAGACCTTCCTGTAGAACTGGCTTAGTTGTAATTAAATGTTTCAGCTATTTCAAAATCCAAATATTTTTCCTTCCAATTTGAACAAAAAGTCTATCAGGATAGAGAATTCTTGGTTGGAAGCCTTTCATGTTTAGCACTCTATAAATGTCTTGTCATTCCCTTCTGGCTTTTAGGGTTTCTGTTGAGAAATCTGCCTGTAAACTTATGGCTTTGCCTCTGTATGATACTTATTGTTTTTCTCTTGCTGCCTTTAGCAACTTTTCTTTGTCTTTGGTCTTTGCAAGTATAATTATGATACATCTTTGTGTATGTATTTCTGGATCTATTTTATTTTGTTATTCTATGGGCTTCTTGTATCTTTATGTTTCTAGTTTTCAGCTGGGGAAAATTCTTTTCTATCATTTCATCAAATATGTGTTCTTTCCCTTTTCTTCTCCTTCTGGCAAGCCAATGATTCACATGTTGCTCCTCTTTAAAAATCATCACACATGTCTTCTGGTGTTGTTTTCATTGTCTCTATAACCCTTTTCTAGATAATGTCCTGTCTTCTATTTATATGTATTTCCCTCTGAGGAGCTAAGGCTTGGTATTTGTTTGAATGTGGGTATAAACCAAAAACTCAAGTTTTCAAATAGTCAATAGTCAGTAGGTTGCTGTGGTTCAGCAGGTCAGGTTTGATAAGCAGTTGAAGTGTCAGTCTAGGCAATGACAACACTGCACATGCTCTGGGTCTGGTTCAACAAATATTTTAACAGGCTGTCAGCTGGTAATTTACCTCCAATGTTTGTCAGTATGGAATCTGAATTCTAATATGGTGTCCCTCAAGGCTCAGATAGCTAGACATGCAGTTAGAAATCTCTCTTTTCCTTTTTACATCAATTAACTTCTTATTACATATTGCTGAATAGTTGTAGGAATGAAATTGGGATGCTGGGTTTCAACAAAACCTGCCCCTTACTCACTAGATTTGAGTTCCATATCTTATAGACAATGAATTGTGATTTATTGTCATATGAATGGATTTTTAGCTTATTTGGATAGGATGTTCATCTACTTGTCTGTCTAATAGAGGTTGACATTTTCATATCTTGCTGTGGAAATTATGTTTCTGTGTGATTTGAGTGGATTTTCTTTGTTCATTTTTTGTTTTGTTTTTGCCTCTAGGGTTATTGCTGGGGTTGGTACCAGCACTGCAAATCCACGGCTCCTGGTGACTTTTTATTATTATTACAACGTAGGACTGAGAGAAATTGAGAAAGCAGAGCTACCAAACTCAAGCAAAACTACTATAGTTGTATGCCCTCAGGAACATGCCTAAAATGGTTTCCCTAGCTTTCTTCTACCCTAAAATCCCTAATCTCATCTACTCTGATCCTACTTTCTGGTTCCTGTCTATTAATCATCTTGTCTCAACCTAGGTCGTACCACCTTCCAGATACCAGACTGCAGATGCTACCGTGACTCTGCTCCATTTTTTCTGGGCAGATGACCTCACCAATGTGTCCTGGACCCTCTCATAGTCAGTGCTCTGGCCCACTAGGGAAAGACAGAAACAGGCTGGGGGTATGGATTGACCTGTCAACACCCATGCTCAGCAGAGAAGCAGCTACAGAAGCCAGAACTCCTACCTTCTGCTCTCCATAAACGACCTTGATCCATACTCCCACAAGGGGAGAAGTGATAGGATGAAGATAAGAGGACTCTGCACTCCAGCTCCATCAATACCCAGAGAGAGAGAAGAAAAAGGAGAGGGACAGATGGAGGTAGTTATGATGTCATGAGTGTTTTAGAGGGAAAGAGAAGATTGAATCAGGAAAAGAAGGGGAAACTTTGTATAAATGTGGACAGACCATTGTAGGAAAGATGGTCGGCCCATATCTAAAACTTTAGGGGAACTGTGGTGGATTACAGTGGGGAGAGTGAAGATTCAGAACTCTGGTGGTGGGAATGGTGTAGTTTCAAACCCCTGTCGGCATGTAATTCTGTAATATAAAAATATAAAAAATAAAAAAGAGAAATGGAGAAAGTAGAGAGGAGAGAGTGAGAGAGAGAGAGACCTGAAGACATGCTTCCCCTCTTTGAAGCATCTTCCCTGCAGGTGGTGAGCAGGGGACTTGAACTGGGATCTTTGCTGTAGTCCTTGTGCTTAGTACTATGTGTGCTTAACTGGATGTGACATTGCCAGGCCCTCTGTTTATTTTTGTTTTGTGATGTTGTTGTTTATACTAGAGGAAGAATATGCAGTTTCTTTCTATTCAGTTATTCTAGTGTCACCGCACAGGGGTTAGTGAACCACAGAAAACTATGAAAAATATTAATTAAACATTGCAAAAACAAGACCAAATATGCTAGTTATATATATACAAGTATAAATTCTGTGCATTCTATTACCAAAGCAAAACCCCTCAGACTAATTCTGTGTACTTCTATTAGAATGAAGCAACTTATGTATTAAAGAGACAGAATCATTAAGGATAATCAGAAATTCAATAGTTTATAATTTCAAGGTTTCTACAGTAAATAGGTACTACCTTGTGCCTGGTACAGAGTAGCCTCAACTTTAGTTTTGGTTTATATATCAACTACGACTATGACTATGCTAGTGTCCTCTGTATAGCACATCAAGGCTAGAACAGTAACAAAAGTGTCACAGCCATGCAGCCCTTCTTAGCTTTAGAGTGAAGTTGGGTAGATCTGCGAGAGGTCCCCAGGGTAAAATTCCTTGTAGTGATTTCAGTTATTTGTGGTGTCTCTCATTTATCATGATCATATCTTTGATATATAGGCTAAGAAGTGGTATACAGCAGATACCTACTTTCATTATTTCCCCTTTACCAGCAATAATGTGAATTATTCTGCAGTTTACACAACTCCACCTCTATTTTATAAAATAATAGGAAAAATAAGCAAATGTTCATCTACATAAAAGGAAAATTTTCCCTAAAACATGTAAATTCAGCTGTTTATTTCAATAATTAATGTACTTGTCAATGGTAAGACATTATACATATATAAAGGTGAATAAAAAATGCATAATTCTTGGACACTTAAAACTTACTGTTTATTAAGAGACAATATTTAACTTATTATTGAACTTAAAAACAAAAAGAAAATTTCATGAAAGCATGTAAGTACATCATAAGAAGTTTGTCTCTCTTTACACAGAAGGGAAGACGGTGATGTTGACATTCACTGCTACAGTTAAGGGTTATTATTATTATATCTTCTCTGTCATGTCATTTTTTTCATCATCTTTATTTATTGAATAGGGACAGCCAGAAATCAAGAGGAAAGGGAGTGATAGAGAAGGAGAGAGACAGAGATTCCTGCAACACTACTTCACCACTCCCAAAGCTTTCCCCCTGGGGATTAGGTGGTGGTGCACCTGTTTGAGTGCACATATCACAATGCACAAGGGCCCAGGTTCGAGCCCCTGGTCTCCACTTACCGGGGGAAAACTTCATGAGTGCTAAAGCAGGGCTGCAGGTGTCTCTGCATATCTCTCCCTCTGTATCTTCCCTTCCCTCTCGATTTCTGACTGTTTCTAGTTAATAAATAAATAAAGATAACAGAAAAAAATGTAAAAAACTTTCCCCCTCCCCTCAACTCACCTTTCTAACATCCAAAATGCTGATTCACCCAAATGAAGATATTAATACTCAAAGGATAATTTGTTCTAATCTCCCAAATCAGGTCTGAAAATATTAGTGTATACCTCATTTTATTAAACCTTCTATGACGTGCAAAATTATGATGAACATTCACTCATCAGTAAGAACCACAGGTTACTTTTAGGGCAAGAATAGACAAAGTACACAGCTATGGGTGAACTGTTACGTATAGTGAAATATACTGAAACAGATCACTATTGGGGGAAGAGATCAATGATGCCCTGCCTAGTATTCTCTGCTTCATCAAAAAGTTGAGGATTTCACATATATTCATTTCCCTTGTTAGATCTCTAAGATCAGGTCCATATCTGAAAGCTTTTCATGGGCATGAAAGAGAAAAATCATAGTGTTATAATCCTAAATGGTTAGTATAAAGCATTTTAGTAAAAAAAATATATATATCCGACTGCATTCCTCTTGTAAAAATGAAGCCACTGTCAATAAGATTAAAGTAACTTTTGGCAATCCAACTAGCATTCCTATACCATGTAGCATCAGTAAAGATAGTCCCTACCACTGATTGGATGTGCTTCTTCCAGGACATTCCTCCCGAATTTGCATATACAAAAGGTGGCGCAGATCTCTCTTTCAATTTTTCCATAAATATTATTTTACATGTGTCTTTGTTACTTAAAAAATACTGACTCGATCTTACAAATTTTATGTGAAAATACAAATAGATTTGCCTCACTCATTTTTACTGTTGCCCAGTATGCCCAAATGGGAATGTTGGTTGCATCCATTTCCTCTTACTGTAAAACAATGTTACAAGGAATTTTCTTCTGAGTACGGGAGTGGTTTTCTAGAATGCTATACATAGATGTAAACTTGTGGATACTTCTGCACTGTAGCTGACACGTTCTTATTGTCCATATTACTGTAACTGACTTTAACAATGTCAAAGATCATTCTGTAGTTCCTTCCTTCTCTCTCTCTCTCTCTCTCTTATTCGGAGGCTAGGAATTTATTATACAGTTGCTAGCACATTGGTGCAATTTCTCATCTCATCAAGATAGATATATACAAAACACTCTCACTCACAAGTTAGGTCCATCACTGTGACCAGGACCTGAAATGCTTCCCTATCCCTGTCCTCCTTCCCCAGGGCCATTTGCTTTGGTACAATATACCACACTAGACTTAATTTTTACTTTATGTTTCATTTTTTTCCTTATTTCTTAAGTTCTTGCCGTAAGTGTAATCATCCCATATTCATCTTTCTCTTGCTGGTTTATCACACTTACCATGATTCTTTTAAGCCCCATCCAAATGAAGTGAAGAAGATGAAATCATCATTCTTAATAGCTGAGTAATATTCCATTATGCATAGGTACCAAAGTTTTCTTATGTACTAATGCTGTTGTTGTTTCCTTGTTTGCTGAGTCCGGTGAACTCTTTGTATAGTTTGATTATCAACATTTGTCTGATATATAGCATAAAAAATATTTTTTCTCATCCTTTAAGGAATCTTTGAGGTCAGCCATATGCCAATTATGTTCATATCCCAACTTAGTCAGATTTGTCTTTTTCTGCTAGTATGCATGAAGGCAATAATCATCTTGGTGCTATATGTGAAAATTCATCAGAAATGATAGAAAATAAACTCAGATTAATTTAACAAATATTATAAGAACATTTAAACATCTGGAAAATTAAACAATAATTACTAAGACCATAATTTGAAGAGAATATAATATACATGCATGGGTTTGTAGCTATCAGTAAATAACTATCAGTTATTCCTGACTATTCTAAAGTTATACACAGTTAAGGTATTTGTTTTTAATACTTTAACTTTTTATTATTTATTTTCCCTTTTGTTGCCTTTGGTTTATTATTGTTTTTGTAGTTATTGTTGTTGATGATGTCATTGTTGTTAGATAGGACAGAGAGAAATGGAGAGAGGAGGGGAAGACAGTGAGGGGGAGAGAAAGACACCTGCAAACCTGCTTCACTGCCTGTGAAGCAACTCCTCTACAGGTGGGGAGCCGGGGGCTTGAACCCGGATCCTTACTTCGGTCCTTGCTCTTCTCACCATGTGCGGTCCTTGCTCTTCTCACCATGTGCGCTTAACCCACTGCGCTATCGCCGAACTCCCAACCATTTAAATTATTTTAGATATTTTCTACATTTTTTTAATGTTCCTGGCACATAGATAGTTCCTTTCAGAAGTTTCTCTAACTTTCTTAATTGTAGCTATGTATTTTAAAAGAATTAAGCCTGTGCTTCCTTAGCTTTTGTATTTGTTCTTAACGTGTAAAAAAAAAGAGAGAGAAAGAAAGAAAAAACTGTAATCTTTTTATTGGAGTTTCTTTCATCCTTCCCCTGATATAGAATCAGGGGAAAAAAGTTATGGACTATTTCATTTGCAGAAAATTTAATGACTCCCTGTGACTACTTCAAAAGCATCCAAAATTTTATTTTATGTTTAATTACTAAGTAAGAATAATACATCCTCCCCCCCACCCCAGTAGAACAACAGGAAATGGGACTAGCATGGCAAATTGCAGTCCACAAAGAACACTCCTTACAAAGTAAAACAAAACATCAAAGAATATCATTTCCTTTTGCAGTATCCTAGAAATGATCACTTCCCTAATGCATGGATCGTCTCTTGCCAAAACGTTCATGCTAACATAGACATTTTAAATAAATTAAATGAGGATTTTCAAAACTGATTAAATGACAGCAGACAAACTAGTAGAGTAAGAGTCAATCTTATTTTCTACCCCTCCCCCACAATCAGTCAGAAATATAATCGTCTTATACCGTCCTGATCCAAAAGCAAATGAAAGCCATATTGCACTCCAAGCGCTCATGACAGAGGGATCTTAGGAAGCAATTTCCAACCCTCTGACTTTAGACCTTATTAAACCTCTTGTTTGTATCATTGTTTTCACATTTTCTTAGTTTCTTTACATCGACGGCAGAATAAGGAAGCTGCAATTTTGAGTACAAGATTGTTTTAATTTCATCATCCCTTCAGACCCATTTCCTCTTTAATTTGTAATTTGAAACATTAAAATAATAAAAAGTCTTCAGTAATTCTAAGACTAATTATTTGACAGGCCTAAGATCTTAATCTCAGACACCTTATTTATTCCAGTGAAGCACATACAATTTTAAGTATTGAGAGAAAAAATAATTTTGAATCGTCTTGTGAACGGAGAACATTGTATTTAATTGGATAACAAATCAGTATATTCAAATTTATTTTTAAAGGGAGCAATAGTATATTTTTGGGAACCTAAGCTCGGTGCTGCCTATTCTATTATGTACAGATAAACTTGATCTTTCTCCTTAAAATGCATTTATACTGCTAAATATGTGATAGACATATTCATTGGTTACATAAAACTCTGACCTAGAGATTGTCTCACCATGTTAAATACCAAGGAAAAAGGATTATGACTTTAGCTGGTAGTGATGTAATAAAATACAACATAGCAGAAAGATACATAGGAATGACATTACATGTATCTTATATGTATCAGTGATTCCTTCCCTTCAAGTAAGTTCTTGGGATTGTTTCACAGGGGTGACTTTTTTTTAATAGAATGAATAGAAATTAGAATGTGATACATATCAAGAGAGATTTTAAAATTAAGCCACTGGCCAACTATTAAAAACCACTTTGAATAGGTTTTTTTTTCCCATATAGATGTGTCTACAATCCCCTCGAGTAACTGGAAAAAATGTATTTACAAGAGGCTGCCACAAGGGGCAAGATGTAGGCAAGAAAATGTCTACATTCCTCTTTCACCTTCTCCTCGACACCTGTTTGCCTTCAGCAGCAAAAGCTATGCTTTTAGCTTTATTATATATTCATAATTGTGCTGCAAAAAGAAATCAGTCTCTCAAATCATCTGTCTGTAAATTCAGAGTTTTTTTTGTGTGTGTGTTTGCAATTAACCCATCTCTAGTAAAAGATATGTAAACAAATAAATTCCAAAAATAAAGGAATTTTTATTCAATAAATACTTCCATAGTATTAACCCAATTTCGGTGACAGTATTTGTATATAGTGAAAACATTGAGGTAAGATACAGATGGACCACTTACTAAGACTACAGCATTTCATAACAGAAGCTGTTCTATGAAATTTCAGACAAAAATTTGTGGGTTTTTTTCAAGAATTCATCAGCACAGTACATTACTCTAAAAAACAAAATCTAAGGCCTATCGAATACTTTCCTAAATTTTGAAATATATCAGTGCTTAATCATTTCTATATGCCATGAAAATCTTTTTTATTATTGAAAAGTAGAACAGCAAAGTAATTCCTTCGAATATAAATTCCCTTTATGGGATTTAAAAAAAAGGTAAATGTCCTTTATTTCTTGAGTACATGATCTTGTCATTAAAATATAGTGAAAGAGCTGCTTGTATAGATTGAAAGAATGATGCTGGCCAGTTTATGTTAGAATAATCACCCTGAATGGAAACATTCCCACTATATGCATGCTTACACACACACACACACACACACACACACACACACATTCCTACACATTCTGAGCTACAGTTTTAGAAAATGTCTTGACAAGTGTGAGGAATTCAAAAGGAAGTGACAAGAAAAGAACTTTCTTCTGTATTGTGCAAAAGAGCAAGGAGTTTAAAAGCTGCTTGTAAAGTGCATAGGGAGCTGAGAATTGCCTCTAGTTGGCATAAAAGTCTCACACTTGGGTTTGAGATAGCAATGACTGCATTTTAAGTCTCAACTTGGTCAGGTAGGTCATCGTGTGCCCAGATACTTGTAAGACATGATTATGGATATTCCTGTAATACTATTATGAGATATATAGTACATTTTCTTTTTTTTTTTTTAAATATGCATTCCTTTTTCTATTTCTTTATTTTTTATATTGATTTATTACCTTTTGTTGCCTTTGTTGTTTTTTTATTGTTGTAGTTATTATTGTTGTTGTTACTGACGTCGTCGTTGTTGGATAGGACAAAGAGAAATAGAGAGAGGAGGGGAAGAGAAAGACACCTGCAGACCTGCTTCACCACTTATGAAGCGACTCCTCTACAGGTGGGAAGCTGGTGGCTCGAACCTGGATCCTTATGTTAGGCAAGTCCTTGCGCTTTGTGCCACGCTTAACACACTGCCTCCGGACTCCCTGATTTCCTTTTTATAATATGATGACCCTCATTCATGAGTAGAACAAGACTGATCTTAAATGAGTTAAGAGTTTGTTCGTCAATATGACAACCTTTAGATTTCATCTGAATTTTTTTTTCTCTGATTCTTTGAAAGATGGCTTTAGGATTTGAACTTTAACACTTTTCTGAGCCTCCAGTGTGCTTGCACCTCACCCCGTAGGATTCTTAATTTAACAAGCTGCCATAGTCATATGAACCTTGTTCTTAAAAATCAATCAATCATCATCATCATCATCATCATCGTCATCATCATTATTCACAGCCTATTCTGTTTCTCTGGAAAATCCTGAATACTGCAAATATGTCTTAGAATTTTCCCTGTTGAGACTGGGAATGTCTAAGTGCAATAAATCACTCTGACTTTGGCAGAAGAGGGTAAAAGTAGAAAATAAAAAGATATCTAGGCCAGGCAGTAGCACAGCGGGTTAACCACATGTGGGGAGAAGCGCAATGACCTACCACATAAGGATCCCCAGTTCGAGCTCCCTCTCCACCTGCAGGAGGGTAGCCTCAAAAGCAGTGAATCAGGTCTGCAGGTGTCTATCTTTTTCTCCTCTTCTCTGTCTTTCAGTCCTCTCTTGATTTCTCTCTGTACTATCTAACAACAATAACAATAACAACAACAGCAATAACAACAACAATAATAACAACAACGTCAACCAAAAAAGGAAAAAAAAAACACCAGGGCAACAAAGCGGAAAAAATGGCCAAATGGCCTCCAGGAGCCGTGGATACATAGTGTAGGCACAGAGCCCCACCAATAGCCAACCTGGGGACAAAAAAAAAAAAAGAAAGAGAGAGAGAGAAAAAGGGAGAGAGGAAGGAAGGAAGGAAGGAAGGAAGGAAGGAAGGAAGGAAGGAAGGGAGATAAATAAAATAAGGATATATCCAATCTAATGAGGGCATGAAAAGCCGAATAACACAAATGAAATTTTTCCAGAGATGGCAATAATGAAGACTTTTCAGAAAAAAATATGTATTGTTTTTCTTTTATAGCTTGGTTATACTATATTATAGTTTACTTACTGTTTGTTCCATGATCCTGTCTTTCAACCATTAGTCCACATTTTCAGTAAAACTTACTATATACATTACCTTCATTAGATGATATTTTGGAAAAAAAATACACCAACGTCTTAACAATGCCACAATATATGGTGTTCTAGTATATGGGAATTCTATAGACAGCAGCCCAAGGAGAGGTGCAGTGAGGAGAGGGTTCAGCTTGCAAGTGTGAGGTCCCAGGTTTGATCCTTAAGTTCTCTCTCTTTCTCTGTGTCTCTCTGTTTCTCTCCCTCTCCCTGGTCCCCCCTCCCTGCTCCTCTCTCTCATCAGTTACTGAACAAGATCAACCGCAAAGAAGGAAGAGGAGGAGGGAGAATGGGAGGAGGAGGAGACTACAGAATAGAAAAACTCCAATTCCTTTTGCCAGTTTAGCCTGATATTTTGATAACTTCTGTAAATCCAGAGGCTAAATACATTATCCAACATTATGCTCAAGTTTTATCTGGTTCCAAAATGACTTTGGAGGTACGTACCTCTCTTCTGAAAGATGGGACTAGCAATTACTTCCCAATTAGAAGTAGAAAGAACCCCACTTCCTAGTGAAGAGTAAGACCTGGGAAAGATCTCTGGCAAATCATCTACAGCTATATCGTTTCTTCTCCAAAACAGAAGATTCTGGGTGCATCTGGGTGACAAGTCTAGCAGATGGAGACTTGTCTCAAGTGGCCTCCCCCAGGGCTCTGTTCTGGCTCCTACGCTATTTAATATTTACATCAATGACCTCCCAGAAACTTCTTCAAGGAAGTTCATCTATGCCAATGACATCTGCTGTGCAACTCAGGCATCCAAGTTCGACATCCTCGAGGAAACACTCACGAAAGACATGTCTCTGATATCTGATTACTGTAAAAAATGGCGACTAATCCCTAGCACTAAAAAACGGTATCATCTGTTTTCCATCTACACCATGCCTCAGCCTCGCGTGAGCTTAATGTGCAGCTTGGCGATACGAGAATCCGGCATGAAGCCCAGCCAGTCTATCTTGGCGTTACTCTCGATCGCACTCTGTCATTTCACAAACATCTCATAAAAACTGCAGCAAAGGTGGGTGTGAGGAATAACATCATTGCAAGACTGGCCAGCTCCTCATGGGGCACGAGCGCTCCCACACTACAATCATCATCTCTGGCATTATGCTATTCCACTGCAGAATACTGTGCCCCAGTATGGTTCCGTAGCCCCCATGTCCACTTGGTCGATTCCAAATTATATTCCTCCATGAGGATAATTTCTGGTACTATCCGTTCCACCTGGGTTCCATGGCTGCCAGTTCTTAGCAACATCGCCCCGCCAGATATTCGTCAGGATGTGGCATCATCTAAGTTCATTTCCCACGTCTACGCTCGACCGGACCTGCCAATATACGCGGATATCTTCGCCCACCCTGTCCAACGCTTGACGTCTCGTCACCCAATCTGGTCCCCTACGCCTACACTGAATTTCTCTGTTCCAGTCTCTTGGAAACAGAGCTGGCAGTCAGCTGAGGTAAAGAACAAACACCTCATCACAGACCCCTGCGAGCGTCAACCCGGCTTTGACCTAGCACGTTATGATTGGGCCCTCCTCAATCGCTATCGAACAGGCCATGGCCAGTGCGCCACTATGTTCCATCGCTGGGGAGCCAGAGACGACCCGAACTGCCCCTGCGGCTACAGACAGACTATGACCCACATAGTCAACGACTGCCACCTCTCCAGATTCAAAGGAGGTCTCGAAACTTTACATCAGGCTCAACCTGATGCTGTTGACTGGCTACGGAAGAAGGGCAAACGCTAGAAGAAGAAGAATCTACAGCTCTATAAAGTTGACAGCTGGTGAGGTCAGATATTTATCTTTCCCAGAATTTACCATGGACTGTAATGTAGGCAAGAAGAATGCAGATATATTTCATACATTCAACTCAGAGGCTCTTAGAATAATCTTGAGTAGAAAATCCAAGATTTGGCTTTATTATACATCCTTTCAATTACATTCTGTCTTTCACTGCATTTAACTGTGGAGAATGTCCCTTTTTGGATCTCTGAGCTTTTTTTTCTTTCTTTCTTTTTTTGGGGGGTACAGTAGTGGCTCACATCTATTGGGCCTATAAGAAAGGGCTGCAGGTTTGAAAAGAGAGGTCTGTGAGAGAGAGATATATTAGTCACAGAACAAATTCATCTTGTTTTCTCCAATAACTGAGAATTGTGATTCAATCATTGGGACAAGAATAGCCCTTTATTAGCTAGAAAAAGTTTAATCAGCAAGAGAAAGAATCAGCATGATTTGATCCTCTCAGCTTTGCTCTTTCCTCCATCCAGTATTTCCTTTATCTAAGAACTACAGACAAGTGAGATATCAAGGTACTGAACTCACTCCATTTCTTACACTTTGCCTATCTGTCTCTCTGGATTGCACGGATTTTTAACATAACTGACTTTCCCCTCAATATCTAGTCTGTTCTCTGTTCTCATCTTCCCTAAAGATTTCTCCTGACCCCTCTAAAAATACTGCCCAGTAACAAAACACGCCAAGCCTCTTTTCTGTTTTGTTCCTAGTACGTGGACACGTCCATCATCTGTCTGTCTATGTGTCTATCATCTATCTATCTATCTAGCATCTATCTACCTAAGATTTCATCACATCTTCTGCTTATATATGCACGTACCATCTATCTTTCATCTATTATCTTTATATTTATAAAATATTTCTACTAGAATCTAAATTCCATAGAGGAAGACTCTTTCCTGTATGTCTCTTCTTTATGCATAGTTTGTAGAACAGTTTATCTCATTCATAGAAGATTATCACAAATGAATAATAGTACTTACAGAGATTTTAAAGAGCATGCTCATCTCCCTTCTATTATTTTCAATGTATGTGTTAACAACAACTGATTGATGTCTATTTTTCAAAACTGGGCCATTGAGACCACTAGCTGAGGCATTCTTTGTTCATGGACTAGTAAAACTCTGCCTAGAATGCAATGAATTTATATATAACTTAAAAATGTCTCCGTCATTCAGGCTATTTTTTTTTTTGCTAAATACAATCAAAACTTTCCCAAATTAATATGAGCTTTTAAGATTTTGGTACCATAATGATGTATGATTCACCAAGTATCTCAAATGTTTTTTCTTTGTTAAATAAAATCTAAGGAAATGACTCATTAGTCACTTTGAATGATTTCCAAATAACACTACCAGCCTGTGTTTGTCTATACTACCAAGGTGAATTATTCATTAGCATTTATGAGAAGTGCCTGAAGAACACTAGCAGTGGGAGTAAAACAACCTGGAATGGTTTTTAAATGACCTTCCAAGCAACTTGGATTAACACTGGCATTATTCTCTCTGTACAAATCGAGTTAAAATTTTCCATGTGTCAGGTCACAGAAGAAGGCAGTGAAGGAGTGCTATCTTAGAGAAGAAATGACCTTCTGCACCTCACACAATTAAATTCTGCTTCTTTCTCTGTGTGTAGTATGTGTATCTCCATGTCTGTGGGAGAAAGAGAAAGAAAAACAGAGATGAGAGAGTCAGAGAGAGAGAGAGAGGAGGGCAAACGAAGAAGGAAAGAAATATAAAGGGAAGGAGATAGATATGGGGCATGAAGACAAAAGGATAAACATATGAGAAATAACATCTATACGGCTGAAAAGGAAGGTAATGGGGAAACGGGAAAGGAAGGGGGGAGGAAGGAAGAAACTTGTGACAGAAATGACAGATTCAGAAACAGGCTTTCTTGTGAGTTGACACACCAGGTTGTCAGCCTCCCAGGAGTTCTACCAGGTGTGCAGGGTCACCTGACTTAATCCTGATTAAATTGTAAATTGTAACACACACACACACACACACACACACACACACACACACACACACACACACACACACAAGGAATTGCCATGTTTCTTCTCTCTGTTGAGGTCACACTCCCTGGTTGTAGCAAAGCCTGCTGCTAGGCACACCCCTCTTGTTTAATAAAATTGTATTAACTTTATCCCTGTCCTTGATTTGCGGCTTTCTCACGTTGTGCAGAATAAATAATAAATGATTGTAAAGCACTTGTACATATGAAATGCCACATAAATGCTTAATAATAATCAGCTTAGGCCAGGAAGCCAGAGGGTTGAGTAGAAATCATTGTACAGGGCCAGTCTTGTTTATGTGGCTGAAATCATCCTGTGTGATGTCTCTACTTCACATCCTCCTGCTGATTGAATTTTCATCCATTCAAGAATCTACTTCAGTGCAAACTAAATAACCCTTGTTCTCGCACCCCTATAATAATGTCATCTCTAATTGTATAATATAACTGCAATAACATATCTTTGCCTTTTTTTTACAGCTCTCCTTCCTCCATCTTAATTCTTCCAGATTCCTGCCTGGACTATTCCGAGATATCATTTCTTACTTTTTGGCAGTGCCTGTACTACTCTATCTTTGGAAAAAACATCTGCTTCTAAGTGTTGGACTGGACTCTCAATCACATAGGATTACATTTCTTATCAATTTAGTATTTTGCAATACATAAATATTTACCTGTTACTGTCTTGGCACACAGTGTACCAAAAACAGCTTCATACAAAATATCTTTAATCATATTTCAAATGATCCCTTGATACTCTATGATATTCTATGATCTCTTGATATTATTCCATGATATTCTATTATGTAAGTGAATTATTATAATGTCTAGTTAACATATCGATGGAACAAACACCCTAAAATTAGAATTGCCGGCTAGAGTGATGTACGTATATTAACACTTTTATTATATTTTCAATTTGCAGTCCAGAGAAATTGAACTGTCTTACACCCTCACTTATCAGACATCTGACCCTTACCCACACCCTTATCTTCCCTTACCCCTCCATTTGCCTCTTAGCTAAAATGAAGTAGTCTCCAAAAAGAAATGTTTGAAGCTCAACAATTTTAATTTTTTTAATACTTTCCTATTTTTCCCTTGTGGCACGAAAATTAGTGGGCCTTGGGCTTTCAAACAGGTGGAGTAGTCTGGAGGGTGTATAATTGTTCTTGGTGAAACCATCAAGACCACATTTAGTTCTTCCTGCTCTACTTCCTCCAATTCAATTAGACTGTTTTTACCAGGGGGAGAATTTTCAAAGCATCAGATGAAGTGTTACCTCATGATTAATAATTCATGACAAGAAATGAAGATGGGAAAGGTAATAATGGCCTCCAAGCTGTTCTTCTCCACTATTCCCTTGTTCTCATTCACATAAAATGCTATGTCTCAGTCATTAAAACAAATATACAAAGTTTCACTGCTCCATTAAACCAAAGATCTGAATCAGGAATTCATAAGCTTTTTGAAGTCCTAAACCCCTCTGAAGAATCTTGTGAAAGCTCATGGAAAACACAAACAGTGACACATACAAATAAACTATATGTGTAATCCTCATCGGTTGGTCATCTCTACAAGATTATACAAGAACACCTTAGTAAGGAAAAAAAAAAAACATGGGCAAACAGACAGACAAAATGAAAAGATAGATAACTCAATAAGAAATTAAAAGAAAAATAGAGTATATAAAGGTTGTTTAACTTGCCTCTACTTTCTGTGTACCAAATGCAAATGGGCAGTGAAACAATGACTTTTTTTTTCAAGTGTGATTTATTTTGCTCTGCGGGCACTGTGTGAGGGAACCAGTGAGGTAGGTGAATATTACAAGAATCCATTATGGTAAATTCATATAGTTCATGGCAAATCAAATATTAAGAGGTTTGGGCATGGTTGGTGTTGAGATCTATTTATAAGACTACTATGGAGGCTGTAGTATTTTCTTGCCAAATGCTATCAGCCATAAAATGTTCAAGTCAGTGGATCACACCCACTACTTCATGCTCTGCTACTTGGCATTCCTCTAAGTTCTTCCTCAATTGTCATATATCCACAGGCCATAACAAGGGACAACAGTCAGCAGCAATTCAATTTCGACCTCCATCTGCTGGCAATAAGAACATAAGGGGGAAATTAATGTACATGAACATACTTGTCATTATAATAGCCCAAATTGTTTTTATAGTAGGAATTTATTCCAAGGAAATCAGAAAAATAATTGATATCCAAATTCCCAAACAGCAACTCACACGGTAGATGGCTAAATTAACTATCTCCATTTTTTTTTGAAGGCACAGAGATACTAAAAAATTGTCAGAGGTCACATAATGCTTTCAAGGTGAAGTATGGTTATCAGTAAAGCTCTCTGCAAATTAGTTTGGCATTCCTTAGAACTCTGATATCTAATATGCAAGCTAGATAGCACATTATAGCAGCAGTTAATTCAATTACATAAATATACAGCAAAATATTTGTGTTCTACTAATGAACATAGTATTTCACATTCAGTTTTATCCCTTTAATTTCCTTGCCTTACAACCAAACTTAAGAAATACAATTTTCCTAAAAAGTACTATGTCTGTCATTTTGGACAAATCACCTATTCCTCTATTTCTTCCTCTACAAAATGGAAATAATAAGTAGTAAATAACTCAAAGATTTGTTATGAGGAGTGAATTAAAAGTCTTATATAAGCATTCATGAAATAGGGATGCCAATATTTTAATTCTATATTTTTTACATATTGATAAATTCAAATCCATTGAGATGATATAGCTAAGTGGGTGAAAGAGCTGATAACAGCAAGTAGAAAAAGCCCTTCATTTCCTGCCATTTTCCATGTCCTGTGGAAACTACTGAATATTTCAAAAATTCTGGGATATAGTCAGTGTACTGGACAACTCTTACGAAGGAAACAGTCACAGCTAAGGTGATAAGTAGTCCAAGCAAGTCAATTTGCCTAAATGAAAGAAATTAGAGGTATCTTGCAGAAGTATTGAAGAGATCCCCAAGTACATCTCTTCAGGAATGGAGCATGTTTCCCAGAAATTAGTGGAGAGTATTACTGAGCAGCACAGAGTCAGTGTACTTACTGTATCAGCTAAAAGTCTTAACAAAATTATATATACCCCCACCAGCAGGGGAGAAGCCTTGTGAGTGTGCTTGATGCATGTGCTGAAGCCATGACACATGTGCTTCCCTCCTTCTCTCCCTTCCCCTTTCCTCTGAATTTCTCTCTTTCTCTATCCAAATAAAGAAATGATGTAAGTGCCAATGTAAAGTCATATATTACAGTATCAATAACTATCTGTTGTACTTGTTGTTGATGTATCTAGACTTTTTACTACCTATAGTAAATATTATTGCTATTATTATTTAAAAACTAAGAAACACTATCTCTTGCATAGCACATGGTGCTTTTTTATTGTTTATAAAGTCATATTTGGTACCAACAAGTAAAGGTGGAAAGATCACTAGTTAGCAATAACTGCTATAGTCTCTTTAACTCTGTGTGTGTGTGTGTGTGTGTTCTATCTTAAAAATACACACTACATACACACAGGGACACACACACACACACACACATCTTCTTCCATAAAGTCAGTGAGAACAATGATAATCAGTAGTCAAATGTTTAAGAACTGAAATTAGTCACAAATGTGCAACAATCTAAGGAATGTTTAGTCAAGAAAAAAAAAAAGTTGAAACTTAGTGAGAATATTGAGCTTTGTGGTAATTTAATTTGTCCTGTTCCCATCCCCTTTCTCCCAGCTCTATGGTAACCTTAAAAACCAATCACTTTGGAATCAGGATAATTGTCTTTTTAAAAAATTAGCAATCTAGTAGCCACTACAGAGAATGGATTTGGAACCCCCTAATAGACCATTCCCAGAGAATTATCATTATCTGACTTCTCATGGAGTTCCCTGAAAAAAAAAAAAAAAGTTGTTTTCTGGACTTGTCTTCATTTGAGCCAATTCAGAACAGACAAGGTGAGAAAAACCATAACCACAGGGCATTTGACAAAAACAAAGATAATTGCCTAGCATCATAGATGCCAACGGTAGCAATGAAACTTGGAATCAAAAAGAAAGAAAAATGTTTATGTTTTTAAGCAAATAAAGGGAATGTAATTTTCATAGAGGGCTTTGAGAAAATCTAACACATTTCTGGAAACATCCCCCTCCATCTGTATGTGAAGGGCAGTACACACCACTAATAGAGTTAAGGAAACCCTAAACTCTGCTGTGACTACACTTGAACCACTATGTGCAAGAAGTGAAAGGTAAGACACAATTATAAACCAGTGAAGTAGTGAGTGGACTCCCTTAGCAAACAATCAGAGGATTACTGGTTTAAGGACATTAAAGATATTTCTATATATCATTATCCAATCGTTATTTGACTATCAAGATAGCTAAACATAGAGGAGAATTTGTGACTTCATATAACCTACAATACTGATAGTACAAGACTTGTGGGTGGGGGAAATAGCATCGCTTTGCAAAGAGATTCTCAGGTTCTGGTAAAAAAAAAAAAGAAAGAAAGAAGGAAAAAGAAAGAAAGATATGAAAGGAAGGAAGGGAGGGAGGAAGGGGAGGAAAGAGGGAGGAAGAAAAGGAGAGAGAGGAATATAAGAAGAATAAGAAAAAAACAAAACCTGTATAGGGAACACATTAAACAATCAGATAACAACAATAAAAAATGAGGCATAGATATATTCAGCATTTGCAAGTCTATAGATCTAAACAAGTAACAAAGGGACATTACAAAAGAATGAAGCAGGAATCATAAGAACATAACTATCTATTTCATTATATGTAAAATTTGAATTGAAAAGTGCAACAAATATTGAACCAAGTAACTTTCCACATTTCTCTTGTTCTTCAAACTGGACTCCATAACAGAAACAAAAAGGAAGGTAGATAATGAAGGAAATGAGTCAACGATTGAATGAAACTGTTTAAACTTTAGGCAAACACTAAGTCTAAAGAAGAGGATATCCAGAAATCACGCCCATTCACTGTCACAGCAAAATCAATAAAATATCTAGGAATAAACCTGACCAAACAAGTGAAAGATTTGTATGCTGAAAACTATGAGTCACTATTCAAAGAAGCAGAAAATGATAGAAATGGAAAGATATCCCATGCTTATGAATTGGAAGAATTAATATCATCAAAATAAAAATTCTCCCCAGAGCCATATACAAATTTAATGTGATACTCATCAAAGTCCCACCAAGTTTCTTTAAGAGACTAGAACAAAAATTACAATCATTTATCTGGAACCAGAAAACTATTTAAACCAATGCCAGCAGCTCAGCCTTCCAGAAACAGTGGAATAACCTATCCATATCTACACTTGTGCAGAACTGAGCTCAGTACATACATCCTGATTTTCCTTGAACTCATAGACCAAATGAAATCTTTTTATTTGAAGTTAAGCAAAAATAAAATCTCACCTTATAAAAGTAACTTACAACAAAAACCTATACTGCAAAAGCATATTTTCTTTCCATAATTAGAATTAAGCCATCACAGAAAAAGTCATTTTGTTGCTCTCTATTATTGTAAGAAGATATTACTGAGTATTTTCATCTTAGCATTTTATAGTACTTGACACAAGGTACATTTAACTATAAGTTGAATGGATGAAGAAATAATTTGATTAAAAAGCCAAACTAGGATAAAGGAGGGACACTGCTGATGGTGTTTGAATCAGTGTGGAGTGAAATGTATTTTTTGCAAAGCAATACTAAGTTGGTTTTGCTTTTTGTCTACAACCAAAAACGTAGGTTTTAACAAGGCAAATATGACTTTAAAAACATTTCCTGGTCCTAAATTGTACTGGTAGTAAGCTGCCTTTTGAGTACAAAAATAACAGGGGCAAGTCTCAAGTTGAAGAAGATACGACACCTTTCTGGAAATTTTGAAATCAGCCACAGTCATAGAATAGTGTGAATGAGAGGTCAATAGCCATGTAGCAAAAGAGTGAATGTTGACTAGCTTAGAGAGAGCATAAAATGTAAATTTAACCTAGAATACAGTATAGATGCACATGTAGTATATATTATTGTATCCTTATTGTATTCCTGTATTTTTGTATATAATTATAATGTTAGATATATAATAATATTTCTGTTTGCTTTTATTTTCAAAATACTCAAGACTTCAGTGGTTAGAGAAGCAGCAAGACTGCCGAAGGGAGAGAATATTAGCTTTTGGAACTCTTTTAGCTGTTGTCTTAATACTGGTGTGAAAAATATTGCATAGTCACTAGTCCCAAAATAAAGAAATTAAAAAAAAAAACAACTTAGAAAAATGTTATCAGATCTCATTTTTTCTGTCATATTGCAAATCTACTAATAACTTTAAAAATAATTTAAATGTTATTTACTTTCATAAATAAATAATAAATAATGAATAGTTATTGTATTATTATTTTATTGGAGAGAGATAAAGAGAAACTGAGATGAAAGAGGGAGCTAGGGAGACAGGAATAGAAAGACACCTCTCTATTGCTTCATCCTTGCCGTGGGGACAGGGGACCTGAAGCCTGGTTTTCCTTCACTGTAACATGTGCGCTCAACTGAATTAGCTGCCCCTGCGCTTGCTTTTTTGGTTTTTGTTCAGTGCCCAATGAGGCATTTCCTTTAGTTGCCCACTTTGTTGATAAAAGTACTTAACTAGATCTCTTAGGAAGCTGCCTTGGAGGTAAGCTTGAGTTTCTTTGGAATGTAAAATCTGAAACAATGTCTTGTATGCAAATTGTCTGAATAGAGGTTGGGGGTGGGAGAAACAAAGTCAAAGTATGAAAATACTTGTTTAGTAAACCATGGAAGACCAAAGGGCTCACTGTTAACTTAAACATTTAAAGAACATAGAAATAGCTGAAATAGTTCCTAATATTAATTCAGGGAACAACCTAAGAGAATTATTTGCACATTCACCATGTCTCTATTAAGATATGACCCTGAGGACACTCACTGTTTTGCAACTTTTGGTTTCACAGCAGGTTTCTCTCACCAACTTCTGTAAGATGAGAGAAGTCCAGACAGAAAGATAAATACATTAAAATACTACATCTTGAGCCAGGTGGCGGTTGGCACACTGGGTTAAGCACGTGTTACCGTGTGCAAGGACCTGGGTTTGAGCTCCCACTGATGGTTTAGGAGTGTTGAAGTAGGTCTGCAGGTGTCTATCTCTCTCCTCCTCCCTTCTTCAAATTCTCTTTGTCCTATCAAACAAAACAGAAAATATAAAAGGGGAAAAAAAACACCCATAGGGAGTGATGGATTTATAGTGCTGACACCCAGCTACAGTGATAACCCTGGTGGCAAAAAGAAAAAAATAAAGTAAATCAGATCTTCACTTGAACAAAACAGTCAGTGCAAAGTGGGTAGAAATTAGGTTCAAAGATACTGTCTATGGGCCCACTAAGATAGCTTACTTGGAAAAGATGTCCACTTTGCCATGCACATGACCCATGTTCTAGCCTTCACCCCACTGTAACACCATCCCCAGTCTGCTCTGGAGGAAAGATTCTGGACTACAATTCCTGCCCCTCTATCTCTCTATCCCACTGTCTCTGCACTAGTTTATCTCTCTCTATCTGCAAAGTTCACCTGGAGCAGCAACACTCTGATGTAACAATAACAACAAATAATAAAAGAAGCTGTGGCAATGATGAGTGAAATCAGAGGTGAGACTGATCAGATATTACGCAGAACAAAGTCGTATTTGGACTACATTGATAAGTCTTCCATATCCTACAAGCCTTGTAACACATGATTAGTTCCCTTGTATACAATTCTAATGTCATCAACTTATCCTTTGTTTACAATACTGTAACATTTCAGGATTTCAGCCTCAGCTTTCTGTAGGTTTATATGTCTTACTACATCTACCACCAACGTTCTAGGATCATCACAGAAACCAAATGACTCCTATCGTCACCTTTCTCCCAATAAATGTTCCCTTTCATTCTGGTAATCACATTCATTTTATTCTATAGAAAAGAGGAAGTGAGTGGGAAGGGAGAGATAGGCACTTCACCATTTGTGAAGCTTCCCCATTGCAGGTAAGAAGTAGGGGGCCTTGAACCTGTGAACTTGCACAGAGCAGCCACCCAACCTCAACCATCCTATTATCTCACAAAGTCTATAAGCAGGTTTATTGTGTCTTAAAAGATTTTTTCTTTATTAACTGTATTTATTTATTGGATAATGACAGCAAGAAATAGAGAGGAAAGAGGGGTAATAGAGAGGGGGAGACACCTGCAGCGCTGCTTCACCACTTGTGAAGGGGACTAGGAGCTCAAACCTGGGTCCTTGTGCACTGTGACATGTGCACTCAAGCAGGTGCACCACCATCTGGTCCCTACTTAAAAAGTTTTTTTTGTACTTTGTTTATTATGATTTAAAAGATTGATATTTGCTTTTCACTTCCTGTCCTTCACTTTACTTGACACAACCACCTTAAGTTTCATCAGTGTTACTGCAAACAGGAATTATTTCATTTTCTCCAAGCTGAGTATTAGTCTATTTAATATATATACCTACAGCTTTTTATTCAGTCACCTATCAGTGGGCACTTAGAATGATTCCTTGTTTTGTCTATTATGAGCAATGTTGCTGTTATGAACATAGGGATGTAATTATCTTTTTGAATTAACATTTTCATATCCTTTAGACAAGCTTAACAGTGCCATTGCTGGCCTACCTTTGACTTTTTATTCCAGTGGTTGGATAGACCCTGAATTGAAGAGAAATATCTAGAGGAGAGAACAGTAGAAGACTATTTCTGAACATCTGTTTTGAAAGCTGCTTAACAAATTTAGACATTTAACAATTTCTAAAAACATTTGTTTTAAAAATAAGTAGACGGAAAAAAAAAAGAAGTGAATAGATCAAAGGACATTAAGAGCAAGAGAAAGGACAGACATACAAAACACTACAAAGTCTCTATCTTAGCATTTAAAGTCCTTATATATTAAATAGGAAACTGACTTCATTGTATTCATTTTGATAGATAAAAGCAACTGAAGACTAATTTCAACTTGCTAAAAGATAAGCCTTTGTAATATATATCTAAAAAGAACGTAGACCCTTTGTGAGATATTCAAAATATGATGGTTGAGGCTGGGTGGCTGCTCTGTGCAAGTTCGCAGGTTCAAACCCTCCTACTGGTTAGAGTGTAGCAGATGCACTGGCTCAGTGACCAGAGTCTGATACTTTTAAGATTGTTCCAGTGTTGAGTTAGTCAAATCTACAACAACTTTGGTGAAAACAGAGGCATGCAGCCCTACTTTTAAATTTGTTTCCCATAAGAAATAATATTTCTTCCATGCAAAGGAATGTCAGCAGGACATGCCTGCTAAAAAGTATTCTCGGAATATGTCTGTTTACTGTGTCTCACTGAGGGCATAAATCCATATCTCAGTGGAAAAGAACATATGGAGCCTGAAGAAAGAAGGGGAATATATTGGTTTAAAAACAACTCATTAAGACTGATGACTGGGACCAGAAATATCTTTCACCTTTACACTACAACATTTCAAATTAGCTTCTAATTGATATAAAGTAGAAAATTTAAAAATAGTTTTATTGCCCCAGAAATTACTTGTGATGCTGCTTCTGTGACAAGGAGGATCTAGACAAAAATGGCTCAGAACATATCGGCATAGCCAAGATAAAGTTTATTAATGCAGTTTCAAAGCAAAGTGCAGGTATCCACCCATGTGTCTGATTCATACGTCTTCCATTCTAGCTCTCAAAACTATATGAAGCTAAGCATAAATAGCTATTAATCTAAAGTCAAGTTCCTCTAAAGAAGAGACAAACGTAGCCTAATTAGTCAATGAGTTGCTCTTTATTACGATCCCACATTGTGGTGATATTGTGAAGAAAAAAGTGATAGCTTATCTCAGGCAATGACACTGCCCTCTCCTGTAACCTAGCCTAGAAAACTCAGTTATATTTAACTCCTTTCTTTTCTTTGCCATTATAATTAATCTGATTCTAACATGTCAATTCTACTTCCTAAGTACCTTCAAAAACCTCATCTGCTCTCCAAACCCAATACAACTTTCCTTTTCAGGACTTTATTACTTCCTCCCAGGATTATTAAAATAGCCTCCTATCTGTCCATCATCAGTCAACCATCCACATTATTGCCGATAGTGTGTAAGTACCTCACTCTTGCATTTGAAAGTCTTAACCACCTACAAAATGAGGGCTTGGCTTATATCACTTCTCAGTCCCTGTCCCTCTTATACATTCTGGATTTGTTTCTCTCTGTAAACATTTATGTAATGACAAACAATTCCCAAACAACTCTGTAGTTAAATAAATATATGTGTCTTGGCATATGGTAATTTTCCTAAATTTCTGAACTGATGTTGGTGTCTGTGCCTGTCTGTCTATTCATCTATTAATCAATACAAATTTCACAAAGAAAAGAATCAGGTTAAGTTGTAAAAATATACAACATTATTGAAAGCATACTATTGGGGAAAATTGCTTTTGATAATTGCCTCTGACATTTGTGCATCACTTTAGAGACCTGGTGAAAGGATTAGTAGCAGGTAGATAGTTCACCTGGTGGTGCACAGACACTGACATATGTGTGAGCCCTGAAGTTCAAGATCTTGGACAGTGCCCAATGGACAACACCAGTACAACTCCATGGATGGAAAAGTAGTGCTGTGGTTTCTCTCTTTCTGTGTATGTTTTCCCTTTCTCTTCTAGCTCTAGCCCATTTTCAAAAAGTAAGGGTGGCAAAAGGTGAATAAGGGCAAGAGACTGGCATACTTTAACAATGAATCTTTAGTCACTACCAAGCCACCCCATCAGTTGGGGCCCTATTCAGGGAGTCCTGAGATTCCCAAATAGACGTGATGGGCCTAGACCTCTAATAGATCCCTCTTTCCATTGTTACTGATCATCTCTAACAGGAAAATCACAATAGGCCCCTTTGTGGGCCCCCATAGGACCTTGCCCTCATTGTGAATTAACAATGGCAGAGAATGTCCCATTTTCTGAAGGGAGGCTGGACAGCATATTCTTTGTTCCACTTAAGGAAGATGGGTACTGATATTGGGGCAGCTTGAAGCATTCCTACTCATGACCACAGAATGTGAGCTCAGATCTACAGGGATGCCAAGGTCATACAGTCTCCTAAGCTGAATAGGAGGCCCAGATCAGATCCAATTGATGGGGTTTACAATCAACAATATTTATACACCTTTCCCATATTTGGGAGCTACTTTCTCCCCTGATCCAGCTTTCTGGTCCTTTTTCCAGTCATGCCATCATCTCCCCAGACAATAACTTGGATGCACCTATATATCAGATGTCAGGCTCAGAAAAAAAAAAAAGAAAGAAAAAGAAAAACTAGTATACTAATTTCTTTGGAATATAAATAAATAATATTCCTCACTATCTACACAATGGAGATAGTCAACTCTTCATCTGAACTATTCCAGCTTTTACATTCATGATTAGTCAACAATTTGTTTGACTCTATATATTAACTCTTTTTTTAGCCAGCAGGTTCCAGATGCTAACATGATGACAACTGGACTTCCCTGGGCAGACGACCCCACCGATGTGGCCTGGAGCCCCACTTCTGTGGGGGCCGTTTCTCCTCTGTGCATCTGCTGGCAACCATGGTGGAGGGAGGGGAGACGGGCCACCTTGGGGGTCCTGGGAACCCTGGTGACAAGAGAGAGTATGTGGAGAGGAATCAGGACCTCCTCTAGGAGAAGCTTCAGAGAGACGACTCGTTTATTTTGGGACAAAGGTAGGTAGATTTTCCCAAGGGTTAGAAAAAGGTTATGGTAATCATTGAGCCACACACACAATCCAGAGTTAAGTCTTGACCTATCAGGTGTTTGTTCACTACCAGGAAGTTACCATATAAGGTCTGGTCATGAGCTCACCATGCATAGGCAGGCTTCTCTTTAAAGGTGAATCATGAGCATCTCAGGGCAGCGGGGGAGGCGGCAGTTAAGCAAAACCAGGATATTTGCAGTGGATTTTAGTTGGCCATATATGGTAACTTATGACCTTTGTTCAAAGGGAATGAGGAAACATATGCGAGGAAGTTCATGGTCTGGAAAACTCCATCCACCATAAGGTCATGGGATCAAGTGAGGATCTGTCTACTGCCTCTCTTGTGAGGAGATTGCTCAGGGTCGAATCTTTCAGACCTTCATGGAGATGATGGCCTGGATTTCCCAGACAGTGGGCCTTTCCCCACATGCTTCCCCAGAACCCTGCCCCACTAAGGGAGAGAGACAGGCTGGGAGTATGGATTGACCTGTCAATACCCACGTTCAGTGGGGAAAGCAATTCCAAAAAAAAAAAGACCTTCTACCTTCTGTACCCCATAATGACCTGGGGTCCATACTCCCAGAGGGATAAAGAATAGGAAAGCTATCAGGAGAGGAGATGCTATATGGAGTTCTGGTGGTGGAAACTGTGTGGAGTTGTACCCTTCTTATCCTATGGTTTTTGTCAGTGTTTCCTTTTTACAAATAAAAATAAGTAAATAAATAATAATAATAAAGCAATGAAAAAATTAGACTTCGAAGGTTGCTCAGTGGAACATAACATGCAAGAGAGACTGGGTTCATTCTTTTATGCCATATTTAAAAAGAGAGGAATGACAATTATAGTAAAATTTATTATAATCCAATTTTTCAGAGATTATAAATATTAACATGTAAGTTAGTTTTGTTATATCTCCTCTTTAAATACACAAATAAAATATTTAAAAATCAAAATTCTGTGTCATAGAAAACTTTTCACTTACTTTGTTAACTATATTTTATGTACATGCTTCTGGTTAGGATGTAAATAGGTCCAGTCTTTGTGGAAACAGTATGGATATTTCTCAGAACACTAGGATTCAGCAATCTCTCTCCTGGGAATTTATCTAAAGGAAACAAAAATACCTATCCAAAAAGATCTGTGTACACTTTTGTTCATAGAAGCACAATTTTAATAGTCATAATTTAGAAGCAACCTGGATGCCCAATGACAGATGAGTGACTAAGAAATTAGTGGTATGGGGGTCCAGCAGTAGTGCAGCAGGTTAAGTGCATATGGCACGAAGTACAGGGGCCAGCATAAAGATCCAGGTTCGAGCCCCTGTCTCCGCACCTGCAGGGGGGTCGCTTCACAAGTAGCTATTTTTTTGTGGGCCAGTGAAATAGTTCATTTGAATACTATGCTTCTTTGCTATGTTCATAACCCAGGTTCAAGCCTGGCCCCTACAGCAGGTAAGAAAATGTTGATGCTGTGGTCTCTTTCAATTTCTCTCTCCCTGTCCCCCTCCCCTCCTCCTCCCCCTCTCCCTCTCCCACTATTTCTCCTCTGTCTAAAAGAAGGAGGAAGAGGAAAATAAGTTATTATTGCCATGGTATAATTAGATTTAATTTTCGTTGCTGAAGAAATTAAGCATTTTGTCCTAAGGACATCCCCCATTTGTTTTGTCTCTATTATAAATTACCTATTCATACATTTGGCCCATTTTTCCATAAAGGTATGAGGTGACATATATTTTGTCAGCAGGTTTCAACACACTTGGGGGAAAGATATATTCGTGGAACACGCCTTTGAACCTGCACTCAAAAAAGCACAGATAGAGGTTAGTGGTGAATAAAGCAAACGCTTTTGCTTAATGACACAGGTGGGGAAATTCTGTAGAACATGTTTTTCTAGAAAATAAAATATCTGTGACTCACAATGTAGGTGTACTTACAAATCTGCTTCAAAAGTGCTTTCATAGAAGGAGCTGTTGGAAGCATCATATAAATATCTGCCTTTTGTATCACAACATTTCTTTAGAAGGATGTGTATAATAGGTCTTTCAAGCCTAAATTTAGGAGTTGATGATAAGAAAAATATCAGAGGAGTTGGAAACTTCAGAGTCATCCTTGACATGTCCCCTAGCCAAATTGCTCACCAATTCCTGTTCATTTTTTTTTTTCCTGAGCATCAATCCAATAAAACCCCCTGGGTCTGTCCCCTTTGTCACTGTCTCAATTTGAGCCTTGTAACATCTCACCAGGACTATTGCAGCAGTTCAAAGTAGCTCCCAATTAGTATCTAGTCTTAGAGTTCTGTAAGAGTTATATCAATAGGTAAGCATCACTTTTTCTCTTAAAAGAACTAGTGAAAGCTCATCAGAGCACATGCAGTCATTAAAAAGTCACATGTAGTTCTATCTAACCTGGAACATTAAAAGTTGAAATCCCCACATGCATTCTTTCGGTTGCTCCATTTAAACAAAAAAATGGAAAGGTCTGGAAATGTATGTGTAAATCTTTTGCTCAAAGTGCAATATACTTCTTCAATATAGCTTCTCGGGTTTTTAAATTTTTGTCTGAGATAAAACTTTTTTAAATTTCTTTATTGGGAAATTAATGTTTTACATTCAACAGTAAATATAATAGTTTGTACATGCATAACATTTCTCAGTTTTCCATATCCCCACTAGGTTCTCTGTCATGAGATAAAGCTTTTAATGGTTGCTTGATGTGCTCTTATGTGGAAATGTTGTCATTTCCAGTATTTAGCTACAACTAGCAATGTCACCATAAGTATATTTTTCTTTTAATATTTTAAAATATTTTAGATTATTGTGTTTTATTCAAAATTTCTTATATTTTTAACTTTTATTGTTGCATTTATTATTGTTGTTGCTATTGTTGATGTCATTGTTGTTAGATAGGACAGAGAGAAATGGAGAGAGGAGGGGAAGACAGAAATGGGGAGAGAAAGATAGACCTGCAGACCTGCTTCACAACCTGTGAAGTGACTCCCCTGCATGTGGGGAGAGAGGGGGCTCAAACTGGGATCCATACAAGGTCCTTGCGCTCAGGCTACATGTGCTTAACCCACTGCGCTACCGCCTGACCCTCCCTTATTTTTTATGTATTTATTTTTTTACTAGATTTCTGCTCACCTCTGGATTATGTTGGTGCCATGAATTGAATCTTGGCCATTAGACTTTAATACATGATTTTTTTGTTTGTTTTTTGCATAACCACTATGCTATTTCACTGCTGTCACCAATACTTCTGTAGCCAAATCTGACGTCAACTTCACTCTTTCTCTACACATGGACTTCTCTCCCTTTCTGGAAGCTAATAGAATTTGCTTCTGTCTTTGATATCCCTTATGTGAGACTTCCCTTATTTCTCTTGTTGGGTTCTCTGAAATGTATTGTTAAGTCTAAAATCTTTCACTTTTAAAAATCTATGGACACACTGCTTTACATTTTTTATTATATATATTTTTCTTTTGTGAAAAGAGCACTTTTATTTCTATCTTTGGTAACTCTTAGCTTTTTTTATGCTCTTCCTCTTCATTTTGCTCTGCTTCCTTCCAGATGTTCCTCAATCTGAACTTTTCATTTATCCCTAACCCAGTTGCCAATTACACAAATATTTGTAACACTTTTTTTATGCTGTTCATTTATACATTTCATTGTTATTTTTTATATTTATTTTCCCTTTTGTTGCCCTTGGTGTTTTTTATTGTTGCAGTTATTATTGTTGTTGTTATTGATGTTGTCATTGTTAGATAGAACAGAGAGAAATGAAGAGAGGAGGGGAAGACAGAGAGGGGGAGAGAAAGCTAGACACCTGCATAACTGCTTCACTGCCTGTGAAGCGACTCCCCTGCAGATGGGGAGTGGGGGCTCAAACCGGAATCCTTAAGACAGTCCTTGCACTTTGCTCCACCTGCACTTAACCCACTGCGCTACTGCCTGACTCCCTCATTGTTATTAATTAATGAGATAGGGAGAGGACCAGAACATCACTCACATATGCAGTGTTGGGGATTAAGTTCAGAAGGTCAATTTACATAGGCCTTAATGTTAGACAGCTTAATAGCTACATATTCAACTATATGAAAGCTTTACTTTCAGAGAACTCATTGTCTCTACTTTGGTGTGTGTCTACAAAGAAGTTGTCCAGAAATACATTTTCTGTGGTGCCGACTTCTCAATCTGGTAAGAGCGTGCCCTGAAAGAGTTCAAGAATTAAAATCCTTGGCTCATTGCTAGTTTAGTTAGACTATGTTTACTTTAATAGAAAGATAAGTAAAAATATTGGGTCAACATGTCAACTCTTGCTGATTCCTCTTTTCAGCACATTCTACTTTTATTATTTATCTGTGCACCTGAATGAACTTTTAAACTGTGAATTACTTTTGATACAGACTAAGTCTTAACATTTGTTTTATTATTAGAGGCTTATGGCTACACCATAACTCAGTGCAGAATCAATGGATGAATTCTAAGAAACAGATCCTAACTGGAAGTGGAAAACTCTTGAATCATTTTCAAAAGTATTTATCATTTTTATTTTGCAAAAAACGTAAACTTCAGAGAAGATAAGTAATGTTTCCAATGCCCAGCTAAGATTTCAATTGCTATCTACGTCTAGAGTTGAGGATCAAAATTGAGGGGTACAACACCACACAATTCCCACCACCAGGTCTCTATATCCCCTCCCCTCCCCTGATAGCTTTCCCATTCTTTATCCCTCTGGGAGTATGGACCCCAGGGATGACACAATTTTAGCAGGTTCTTAAATGTTAAGTGACAAAGTGACATTGAAAGATAATGTTCCAGTGGAGGGGATGGGATGCAGAGTTTGTCAATTACGGTGCACAAAGACCCAGGCTCAAGCCCTCAGTCCCCAATTTTTTTATTTTAAAAAATAAATTATCATTTTTAAATAGTAATTTTTAAAAAATATTATCTTTATTTAGTTATTAGGTAGAGACAGGCAGACATCGAGAGGAACATGGAGACAGAGAGGGAGGCAAACAGAGAGAAACCTGAAGCACGATTTCAGCATATGAGAAACCAAGGGGAAAGCTTCATGAGCAGTGAAGCCGTGCAACTGATGTTTTTCTTTCTTTTTCAATTTGTCTGTGTCTCTATCCAAAACAAAATAAATAAATAAATAAATAAATAAAAATTCAAGTCTTAAAACACAAAGTTTATAAAAAGTAAATTGTTGGTATGCTTCTAGTTCTGCTTCTGGGATCCCTTCTGTTACATTGCTTGATGTTGTGGTCTATTTACATGGTCATTCTGTTACATTGGTTTGGTCTCACCCCCCCCCCCAGGTTTGTTTAGCCCTAGCCTTTTAAGGCTTCTTGCTTCTCCCCGCCCCCATCGGGGATATTTCCTGAGTTCCAGATGCCGTGGGGGGGGGGGGGCAGGACAGATTTGTGTGGTGATTAGTTTTTTGAACTGTTTGCTTGTGTATAAAGAAATACTGCTTCTCTGCTCAGCCATGTGTCCCTGGTCTCAGTCTCCCGCCCGCAAAGCTAGCCCGGCATACTGGCGCCCCGAACTTTGACGACAATAAATATTTTGAAAATACATTTAACTTATTTCCCATTTTCTCATTTAAATGAACATGAGTGGGAGAATTAACCAATAAAGAGGGTCCTATTTTTATTTGAGAAGACATTATTTCTAGCTAAATATAATCCATTATTTGTGAGGTATGACATTCACCATTTCAGTTATGTACTGATTACCTCAGACTAGAAAGATAAAACTATACTATTTATGAGAAATAATCTGGGAATGTTTGTTCTATAATAACCTTGCTGAGAGAATTTTATATTAAAAGAAGACTTGAAGGTATTCATAACCCTACAACATGGTTGTATATATATATATATATATATATATATATATATATATATATATATACTGCTCTATTTCAGAATGCTCTAAAGTTCACAGTCTTTTACTCCTTCATGAGAAGGGGGTAAGGTAGGCAGATAATTTTAAGTGTGTGTAGAAGGATTCAGACAAATGTTACTTCAGGTACTGGTTTAAACTATGTATGCATACCATTTGATTCTGCAGTTAACTTTGGAAATTTTAAACACAGAATCAATGAAAAAAATATGATGAACTAGCTTTATGATCTTGCCATCTTCATGAAAAAAATCTTCATTGGTCCAGCTTCAAAACACATGTTGACTTTCAGAATTTGGGTATATAAGTATGGTTAAAGGGTGACTATACAATACCAAAATAACCTTGCAAGGTCAAGTTTTCAACTTTCTTCATCATGAACTAACTAATAGTCGACCAGTCTAAGAAGGTAGATCACCCAGGACCCTGATCTGCCCTGACATGCTCTTGTTATTTCAGGCATGGAGACACAGTCCAAGGTAAATGTCACTGATATGTATTTCTCTAAAGCTGAATAAAAACAAAGGCAGAGCTTATTGATTTTTTAAAAATTAATTTCTTTCTGCCAGACTTCATTTAGGCCCATTGCCTACGTTCTTTGAGAACACCTGGACAAGCAGGAATTTCACTGCTGATTTACAGCATGAGAAAACCAAACTATAAGGAGCCAAATTCTCCTTGTCATTCAACAGAAGAAGACAGAAATCTTTAAGAGAGCCATAGTGATCATTCAAACTGCTAAGAGGAGTAAATAATTTATCCAGGGAAACATCCCAGAGGTTCAAGACCTGCACAATCTGATTTCAGAGATCCTTCTGGAGTTAGACATTCTCATTGTTTGAAAAGTGTTTGTTTTACTGGCAAATTCCCATGCCCTCTTTGCATTGTAATTGGCTATTTTATTAATTTTTTTCATGCATTTTGGCAGAGTATATGTCAGTATTCCTTAAATGGGAAGTGGAATCTTATTCACTTGGATTCCTTTTCTGAAGAGTATAATCTAAGATTAAACCCCGAGTGACTGTGCCCCAACATGCTATCCTACTATTGAAAAGCTTCTGCAAAAAAATACTTAGGATCTTATGAAAATATTTAGTCATGGGTATTTTGACGTAGGTACAAAATGTTCTGCAGGTTCCAAATGTTCTAGATACCAACCATGTCTCAACATGAAAGACAAGAAGAAAAGGTCACTTAAAAGAGAATACAGCTGCAATTGAGAAGCTTTTGTCACATAGTCTGATTTTGATAAGCATTATAAAATTAGGCTTTGAACCCCTGGCCTTCCACATGCTCAAAGGAGCCACTCCGATTAGAAGAAATGAAAATGAAATGTACCAGGCACAAATCACGTCACTTTTGAATAAGGGAAGGGATGATTTAGTTTGCTTATGAGCAAATGACCCTGGAAATGCTGTGACTCTTCTAATTCTTTGGCCAGAACCCTCAGAGTGGAAAATAAGCAAAATCATAAGGAGCTTGATACACTGAAACTGCTAACTTGTGGCATGTATATTATAAAAATTGACTGTGTATCTTTAAAGCCAAGGTGTTTTATTTTTATGAAGAGTTAAATTTATTAGTCTCAGCTTCTCTCTCCCACAAGAAAACGGTTTTAAATAGCTGAGCTACAATATTACAATACTCAAAAGATGACCCATGTCTAGTTGCTATGCAGGCGACCCTATTGCTGTACAAATGTATGGTAACCAACTGAAATTGTTTTGTGCTAGAGAACAGATAAATGGCATGGATTGAAATTATGGTAAATTTAAATTGATGGCCTAATTAGTATTATCTCTTTTTGTATTCATTGTAAGAAAAATTATCCAGGAGGAACTCATTTTGCATTAATGTTGATATAAAGTGTAATTCTCCGGGATTTTCATTGTAATTTGGCATTAATTAATGCATCATTATTTTAAAGTGTTAATTAAATTGTTACAGAAAGGGACATCTGCAATGGCTCAGAAAGAAAATCACATGAACAATTAGTTTTGTATGGGTCTGTGGCAAAGAATCTGAGATCACATGCATGGCAGCAACAAGAAGGCAAAGGTAAATGCAAGATGTGAAGAGCTGTGCTCTTGACAATACAGGGCCACTTCTTTCACATCTTTCATTGTGTTACTATGAAGAATGGGAGGTCTCGAAATCACTCGCTATTTATTCGATGCCTAGGACAGAAGGAATATCATCAGGACTATATTGTTGCTTTTTTTTTCCTTTATTTGATTTTTTTTTTTCTTGGTAGTTTATCAAAAGTCAAAGACCAGGCCAGTAAGAGAGAACAACAAACCCCTTTCTTTATAGTGTTTTGTACAGATGTCAGAAACAGACCTCTGTAGAAGACTACTTGAGTATTTTGGCTGGTAATAAACACTACACAAAAATGTGACAAATCAAAGGGAGAGAATCTATGGTGATCCCTTTACACAGTGGACCATCATTGTTAAAGCATCTGGAAGTTATTGAATGTTATAGTGGCTTAAGATATATAATTCCAAGAAAATTCCACCATGATTTCATATATCAAGGAATCACGATGATCAAATAGCAATGTGGGTTGGCAATTTGATTCAATGGAGCTAGCGATTAGACATGAATATATAAAAGAGACACCAAACACTCTTGTCACCATGGTCTCATATGAAAAAGAAATTAAAGGGGCAAAATTATCCTATTTTGGTCCCCCTGGGGCATTACTGGATGAGCATTCTTTCGTAAATCAAGATCTCCATTGGAAGAGTAGGAGAGGATTCACCTCTTACTATGTAAAGCTATAAAGTCCTTAAACTGGTTCTATTCTTTTCTTCAGCAATAAGAATTGAATATTAACCATAATGATCATCTCTAATTTCTTAGATTATGAACATAAATGGCAAAGTCGGAGTTCCTACAAGAAATTAGAAGTCAAATATTTCCTATTCATAAAATGATACGTTGAACAGAAAATGTTAGGAACATTCCATGCTACTGTGACTGTGACAATTGTTAAGTGAATGAGCATTTACTCTCTCTCTCTCTCTCTCTCTGGCTCAGTGTCTGCACTACCAATTCACTGCTTCAGGCAGGACAGAGAGAAATTGAGACAGGAGGACTAGATAGACACCTGCAGGCCTGCTTCACCAATTGCAAGGCAACATCATCTACAGGTGGGAAGCCAGGGGCTGAAACCCAGATCTTTGAGCTGGTCCTTGTACTTTGCACCGTATGTGTTTAACCTGGTGCGTCATGGCTTGCCAACCCCCCCCCCACACACACACACACCTACCTCCATTTATTGCCCTTTCTATGGAGATATAAACTGGTTGCAATCTTTCTTGAGTGTTTTGTGCAACTTGTAGCCTGATGACAGAATTATTCAAAGATTGGTTGATTCATGTGGTCTGACAACAAAGTTTCTGTAAGTTTTAGGTTCTATTCAAGAGTTACTGGTTTTTAGTGGCCGTGGGGCAGGTGGTATAATGCATAAAGCAGTGGACTCTTAAGCAGGAGGTCTTGAATTCGGCCTCCAGCAGCACATACAATAGAGTGATAGAGTGACTGGTTCTTTCTCTCTTCCTATCTTTCATATTAATGAATAAATACAAATATTAAAAAAATAAGAGTGATTGGTCACTCAGTCAGTAGTCTCAAAGTGATGATCTCAAACATTTCTATTGCCTACACTATAATCTCTAAAAACTGTTATAAAATATAATTCTATTTAAAGCAATTGAAGCAAAATGGAAAGAAAATTTAATGACAAAGAACAAGATTTTGTTTGTGAAGGCTCTTTCTTGGCATAGAAATGGTATTTTTTTCAAAGAAGATATAGCACAGAGGAAAAAAGTTAGTAAAACCAACTTGCCACTGCTACACTAAAAGAGCTTCCCTACCCTACCTCCAGGAAATGTTTTAAATCTTGTCAATTAGGGGATATTCTTTCTGTTCCTGAGATACTTTTTAACTTTTATATATGTATGTTTAAATTTTTACTAGTCATTTAATAACAGTTTACAAGATTAAAAGATTACAGGGACAGAATTCCACACTATACCTACTGCACCCTAAGATATAAGAGTTTGATTATGATATGGTCAGTCCTCATCTTTCCATAAGAATTACTCCCAATCACCCTAATTTTTTCCAGTCAGTGTTTACTTTTCTGTTTACTCCTGGCTCTGCATTCCTGCTTCAGTCAACTTTCAGTTTATTGGTGATCACTATGTGTATTTTCTTTAAGAATATGATAGAATTTCTTGGACTCTGCCTTTCATAACATTGATGGGTTTACATTATCTAATAGCAAAAATTCTAGTTTACGTATGACACATACCAGTGCTCAAAGATCACTTGTCAGGCTCACTAGCTCATAGAATTTCTCATAATTATTTTCTTTAGATATATAACTATATATAATTTATTTCCTTTATACATATTATTGGATAAAGACAGAGAGAAGCCAAGAAGAAAGGAGGGAGGGGATAGAAAGGAAAGGGAAAGAGAGACTCCTGCAACAGTTTCACAGTTTGTGAAGCATTCCCCCTGTAGGTAGGGACTGGGGCCTTGAGAGCCTTTCACATGGTAATGTATGCCCTCAATCAGGTGTCCCACCCACCACCCTGTTCCTTCTCATACTTTTTTTTTTCTTCTCACTGTTATGCTCTCCCTTCCACCTTCAAGATCACACACCATTTCCCTGTTGTTCAGTACACCTTACTATTTTTATTTTCATTTTTCCACCACTCTGGCTAAACTTTTCACATACAGAGAGATAAAGAGATGTAGAGGAAGGAAAAAACACAGCACCTACGGAGCCAGGGAGCCAGGCAGTAGCGCAGCGGGTTAAGCGCAGGTGGCACAAAGCACAAGGTTTGGCATAAGGATCCTGGTTCGAGCCCTCAGCTCCCCACCTACAGGGAAGTCGCTTCACAGGCGGTGAAGCAGGTCTGCAGGTGTCTGTCTTTCTCTTCCCCTTCTCTCTCCATTTCTCTCTGTTCTATCTAACAATGACAACATCAATAACAACAATAATAACTACAATAACAATAAAAAACGAGGGCAACAAAAGGGAAAATAAATAAAATTACAAAAAAATAAACAACAACAACTATAAAACACAGCACTGAAACTTTCTCTGTTGCCATATGGTATTGGTATACTGGGCTGAACCTGGATTGTGGACATGGCAAAGGGGGCACCCTCCTGAATGAACCATCTTAATGGCCCATATAATAGACATTAGCCCCAAATTGCTATTAACTTCTTTTGCTGAAGAGTTTAGTTGCCTATTTGTTTTACTGTCTACTTTCATACCATTCCTGCAGCCCTTATTCTGCAAATCAAAGTTAAGTAAATTTCTCCAAACAAAAGACTTCTTAGTTTTTTCTCAGGAAAACAGAAGTAGCATTTAATTATAGCTTTAGTTTGGTTTGTTTTGGAGTTTGTCATCATGGAATTTCAGTAGTTACCTTGGGCTTTTTAGAAGATTCTGGTTTCTTTGTTAGTAATGTTTTAGCCTTTTGCATCATATGCCAATTCTGGGCAAGTAACATGTTTCCAGTTTCTACTATAGGTATCTGTAAGCGCAGACTCTTCTGACCATGTTTCTGAGGAGTAGTGATTCAAAGATATGAAGAAGAAAACATTTTCAGACAGAAGGTTTGCATGAGGGAAAGGAAATGTGCAGCAAAGCCTAGTATCCTCCCGGCAATAAGAAAAACTCAGAAAAACAAAAGATCTAAAACAAGTTCTACTTTTTAAGAAAGAGAAGTTCTACATATCCTGATCTAAATTAATGCGGTGGCATTCAGTTATAACAACTTTGTGCCCCCAAATACTCTTCCTAGTCTGCCCTTAGGTCTTCAGGAAGCATTTTGTCTCCTGTATAATTGCTAGGGTGAATCCCTAGTTATAACGTACTCTCCAGCATATATAATAATTGTTGCAACTGAACCCATCCCATAAATATTAGTGAGTGAAGAGACTGGTTGGGATAAATCAATGTGGGTGACATATTTAATAAACTTTGTATAAACATTGCTTGCAACAGCTATAAATAAAATTGTCTTTAGGATTTTTACATATTTCACATCCCCCTATTCATGGTGAAGCACAGATATAATAATTTCTAGCTGTGCTAAATGACAAGAAATGCTATTTCAGACCTGCCCAGATCAGAACAGGCAACAGGGATGTGGAGTGTGCCCATTCTGGGTCCATCATGTGCTGACCGTTTCCAAGTTTCCGCATCAATCCCTTGTCAGTGGGAATGCCGTTCTGTCTAAATAGAACTTCAAGCCAACATGCTTCTCCATTCCTTTTTTACTTTATTTTTTCCAAAGGAAAAGAAAAAAAAAAAAAGAACACCATAAATAACACATGATAGAGATGGCATTTTACATTCACATAGATTTGGACATAAATAAATAAAAGGGATTTTATTCAAATTCTGTCATCCTTGCATGCCATTTAAAAATTATCTTTCCCTACCAGTCCAACATATTTAATTGTACTGTGAGAGTCACACTGGCTCCCTCCTGTAGCCACAGACTGAGCTTTGAGGAGACCAAGGGGCATCTCTCATGGTCATGCAGTATGGATGACTTTGGTGAAAATGAATTCAAATCCCTCTGGAAATTCTGTCTCACTCACAATAGGTACGGCGTTTTCCAGAATTTTTTTGGAGATAGTTTCGGACTTTAATTAACTTACCTCATAATAACCCATCCAAATTGATATATTTCATTGTATCAATTTTATGGTTAAAAAAGCAACCTACCATTATTCTGAGGGGCGGAGCCAAGATGGCAATTTGCAAACAGTAGCTGGCATGAGTACCAACAAGGAGATTGTGGATTCTCTGGATACAGTAGAATACTGGGCTATCAGGAGGAGGGTCCTATGGGTGAGACCACTCTTGGTTTAGAAAACGGAGGCCAGGGGGCAAAAAGAAAGGAAATCTCTTGATTATTTCTGAAGTTCACCCCTCCCCCCACCCCAGAAATAGCCCCCACTCCTAGTAGGCTCCCTGCTGAGCTATTTTCTTTGCCAAGATTCCTTCTTCTTCTTCTTCTTCTTCTTCTCCTTCTCCTTCTCCTTCTCCTTCTCCTCCTCCTCCTCCTCCTCCTCCTCCTCCTCCTCCTCCTCCTCCTCCTCCTCCTCCTCCTTCTTCTTCTTCTTCTTCTTCTTCTTCTTCTTCTTCCCCTCCTCCTCCTCCTCCTCCTCCTCCTCCTCCTCCTTCTCCTTCTCTTTCTCCCTCTTCTTTTTTTTTTTTTTTTTAGGTTGGTGGAGCCCTATTTGAGTGATAAAATACCTGACCAATCAGAGCCTCACCCCTGCCTGGGAAAGACTACCTGGAGGTGTTTTTTTTTTTTTTTTAATATTTTGTACAATTGGCCATCTTTGCCTGCAGTCAATCTGGAGCGGTCTAAGCTACAGAGTGACTGTTAGGGTTTTTTACTCTAATCTGTTTTATTATTACTATTATTATATACGTGTATTCCTTTTGCCCCCTCCATCTTCAGGTTGACCAAAATTAACTGTTGTTGTTTTCTCCATTGCTAGGTGACTAGGAGTCCTATCCAGTGTGAGAAGATCTTGGTTCTCTCTACCTCTTTCCTACACTCTCCTTTCTCCCTCCTCCTAGCTAATTAAAAAAAAAAATCTTTCCTTTCACTGCTTTTTTTTTTTTCTTGTTCTTGTCTTCTTTTCTTCCTTTCTCTTTTTGATTTCTGAATTCACTGATATTTCTTTGTGAATTATTTTGGGGAAGAAGTCTGACACCAAGTGGTCTCTATGTGTGTGTATCTCTCTTCTCTACTTCCCTTTCTCCTCTTGCTGTCCCTAGAATTTACAGTGGATAGTAATAATAATTGCTTATTCTTGCTTTCCTTTTTTTTTCTTTCTTTCTCTTTATTTTTCCTTTGGATTTGGTTGCTTTTTTCTGGAAGTGTTTGACTGGAGGTGTTGTTTGGCTAGCTGGTATTAGTTGAACTGCATCCATCCTTCCTTAAGTTACTACTTGTTGTTAAAATTCGGAGGCTCCAGCTGGCCGGGCTAACTTCACGGGCGGGTAACAGAGATGACCAGAGACATACGGCTGGGCAGGGAAGCTGTATTTCTTTATTCAGGAACAACGATTTATAAACTAAGACAAACTAATCACCAAACAGAACTCTGTTGCCTCTTTCCCCCGCGACGGCGCCAAGCACTCTCTAACTCTGCCACTCTCCAACTCTCGAACTCTGGAACTCTTGAACCCTCTCGGGGTTCCTTGGGGCAGGGCCAAGCGGGCCCATGAAATTAGCAGGACTGATCCAATTTTCTTGGCGGGGAGAGCTAGAACAACCCAATGTAAAGCATACAACAACTACTGTAATTTCTGAGGTTGGGTGACTACATTTGTCATAAAGGTATTTAATATAGCATGGCTTGTACTCAAAACACAACAATTGAAGAATGACAGAACAGAAAAATAAAAAACACATCAATAAAAAGAAAATGGTTAAATCAAGTGCAAATAAAACTTCTACCACAATTAATCAAGACAGGAGCCCAGAATAAACTCCAGATCAGTCAGAAGTAACCATAGATAAGAAAAGTATGCAAGCAATAGTAAACCTAATAATCACAGAAATGAAGACAACTATAGAGGAAAGGGCTTTCAGAATTATGGAAATAACAGATGAGACCCTCAAGGAAACCACAAGCAACCATGAGGTAATTAGAGAACTGAAAGCTGAACTAGCTGATCTAAAAGGTCAATTAGCAGAACAAGCTAACACTTTAACTGAACTGAAGAAAGAAGCCGAGGGAAGGGAAAGCAGGCTAACAGAAGCAGAAAACGGAATTAGCCAGAAAGAGGATGAGCTAGAGAAAACAAAGAAGTGGTAAAAGAGTTCAAAAAGTGATTGAGAGACACTGAAAATAACAAGAGACATATCAGACTATCTCAAAAGAAGTAACACTCATATAATTGGCCTGCCATAGGAAGAAAGAAAGAAAGGGGAACTAAACATTATAGAAGGAATTATAGAAGAAAACTTTCCAGACCTAAACAACAGAAAGGATATTAAGATTCCAGAGGCCCAAAGAGTTCTGAACAGAATCAACCAGACCTGAAGACACCAAGACACATCATAGTTACAATGAAAAAAAGTAAGGATAAAGAAAGAATCCTAAAGGCTACAAGAAAAAAAAAAGTCATGTACAGGGAAAAACCCATAGGATTATCAGCAGACTTCTCCAGCTATTACAAATTGTGCTGCTATGAACATAGGTGTACACATTTCTAAAACCTGGAAGCAATCCAGGTGCCCAACAACAGATAAGTGGCTGAGAAAATTGTGGTATATATACACAATGGGATACTGTGCAGCTATTAACCCATTATTAACTATTAACCCACCTTCTCTGACCCACCTTAGATGGAGCTAGAAGGAATTGTGTTAAGTGAGCTAAGTCAGAAACATAAAGGTAAGTATGGGATAATCCCACTCATAAACAGAAGTTGAGAAAGAAGAACAGAAAGGGAAACTCAAAGCAGGATTTGACTGAATTTGGAGTAGGGCACCAAAGTAAAAACCCTGGGTTGAGGATGAGGGAGGATGTTTAGCTTCAAGGTGGTGGGGGTAGGGGGGGCGGGAGGTTTTATGGAACACAGTGTTTTGGTGGTGAGAATGGTGTTGATGTATACTCCTATTAATTTGTAGTAATATAAATCACCATTTAATTAATATGAGAGGGGAAAATTGATTGAATGTCTTAAACTTTTTTAAATCACAGACTGAGTCTTTTAAATACATAGGCTGAGTCTTTGATATGTTGACTCTCTTAAAAGCTTAGACCAGGGAGAACAGAAGTAACCAGTGACACAGCTATATACGAATAATGTCAAAAGACATAAATTATGGTGATGTTGTGTATGATACAGCAAATCCTAACAAAGAGACTTTTTTCAAAGTTAAACCATTTGCCAAATAATGTGATTATAGCAATAACTATCTACTGTCTTCTAAAACCCTAAGACAGCAGGAATATCCTTCTTCCTCTTTAGAGCCTATATTTCTCCCCCAGTCCTGGAACCTCTAGGGTGGGGCTCACTTTCTTGCATGCTTCTCTCAATTCATACCAAATGATATTGCATCTGCTGATCCAACCTAACCAATGCAAGGAGTACCACCTCACCATGCTTCACTTCAGACTGTGTCCAGAGATGTCAGGCATGGAATGTCAACCCTTTACCCTCATTACTCAGATGAAACATTTCCTTTCATAGTATTCTCTAATTCCACTCCAGGAGGTTCATTTCCTAACTAAATCCCAAAACCTAGATATAGACCATGTCCCATAAGATAGAGTATATGTTCACATGTATCCATAAATTAGCATCAAATATATACCTGAAAGCAAAAATACACAATAGTATATAGTAAGTCATTAAAAAGTTCACAATGCATTAGTGTCTACTTAGACTTAGATAGCCTTCTCACCTACTTCCTATTACATTTCTCTTACTCATTCCAAAGCTAACCTCATCAAAGCAAGTACTGCAAAAGCTGAATAAGGAAAAAAGACACTGGCATATTTTAACGATGACTTTTTTTTTTTTTAGGTACTGTGCTCTTAACCTTCCAGTTTGGAACAGGTCCTTTCCCACCTGTTCTAATGACTTTTTAATCACTATTAGGCCACTCCATCAGCTGGGGCCCTATTCCGGGAGTCCTGAGATTCCCAAATAGACTTCATGAGCTTAGACCTCGAATAAATACCTCTCTCCATTGTTACTGGTCACTCCTATCAGGAACAACACAACAGACCCTTTGTGGGCCCCCATAGACCCTTGCTCTCAACTTTGTTCAACAATAGTAGAGAATGTTCCATCCTCCGAAGGGAGGCTGGAAAATATATTCTATGCTACACCTGTGGAAGATGGTCCTGATACTGGGGCACCTTGGAACGTTCCTACTTATGACCAAAGAATTTTAGCTCAGATCTACAGGGATGCAGAGGTTACATAGGCTCCTAAGCTGAATATGGGCCCCGGAGCACATCAAACCAAAAGGGTTTACAGTCAAAAATATTTATACATCTTTCCCATATTTGGGAGCTACTCTCTTCCCTGATCCAGCTTTCTGGTACTTTTGCCAGCCATGACATAACCTCTGCCGACAATTATTAGGATCCACTTGCATGTCAGATTTCAGGCTCAGGCAAGAAAAAAAAAACTAGGATAGCCACAGGCCCTTTAGAATATAACTAAAATATGACTACTAGCTATCTGCAAAATGGAGCCCCCCCCCCAATTCTTCATCTGCACTATTCCAGCCTTTAGGTCCATGATTGGTCAACAACTTGTGTGGCTTTGTATGTTAAATCTCTTGTCAACCACCAAGTTCCAGATGCTAGTATGATGCTGACCTGACTTCCCCAGATAGAAAACCCCACCAATGTGTCCTGGAGCTTTGCTTCCCTGGAGCCCTTCCCACTAGGGAACGAGAAACACAGGCTGGGATTATGGATCAACCTGTCAACACCCATGTTCAGCTGGGAAGCAATTACAGAAGCAAGACCTTCCACCTTCTGCATCCCACAATGACCTTGGGTCCATACTCCCAGAGGGTTAAAGAATAAGAAAGCTATCAGGAGAGGGATGGGATATGGAGTTCTGGTGGTGGGGATTGTGTGAAGTTGTACCCCTCTTATCCTATAGTTTAGTCAATGCTTCCTTTTTATAAATAAAAAAATTAAATAAAAAAAAGATTAAAAAAAAAGCAACCCACTGGAAGGCAGCAGAGAATTTGAAAATATTTGGAGGGTGTGGGAATTCCATATATCTGAGCAGAGTATCTGTGAGTTCACCTGAGAGCTTCCTTTCAGCTAAAGCTTCCCCTTTCACATTCTTTGTGTTACTAGATTCTAGAGGATGATTACTTGTGCGAACATTTAGGTTCCTCCTTCTAAATAAATTGGACCATGTGGGGGAGATAGCCTAGTGGCTATACAAGAGTTTTATGCTTGAAGCTCTGAAGTCCCAGGTTCAACCCTACACACCAACAACCAACATAAATCAGAGCTGAACAGTGCTTTGATAAAAAAAAAAAAAACCAAAAAATAAAACCCTTAAATATGTAAACAAATGACTAAATGATATAAAATAAAAAGATTGTATATAAGGAGCCAGGCAGTGTCTCATTGGTAGAGGGCACACATTACAGGGCCAAAAAAACACAAGGTAAAGTCCTAGGTCCCCATTTGAGAAGTGAAGCAGTGATTCTGGTGCCTCTCTCTATCTCTATCTATCTATCTATCTATCTATCTATCTATCTATCTATCTATCTATCATCTATTTATCTATCATCTATCTATCTATCTCCCCCTTCACATTAAAGTTCTGTCTTTATTAAAAGGAAGGAGATAAAGAAGAAGATGGAGAAGGAAAAGGAGAAGAAAGAAGAAGCCTGAGGAGGAAGAAGAGAAAAAGAAGAGGAGAATGAGGAGACAAATGGTTGACAGGAGTAGCTGTGGATTTTTTTGGAGGTACTGAATACCAGCAATAACCCTAGTGGCAAATGAAAAAAGAGAGAGAGAGAGAAAGAGAGAGAGTGATAGAACACAATACAGTGTGTCTTCAATTTTAAGCTTAATGAAATGTCATATACGCACTTGGAAAGGCAGGTATTGACTATATTTCTTACATCATTTGAAATTTACAACTTTCACATTTATTTTTATTAGTGATATTTTAGTTGCACAATACATTTTCCTGGCATTAATGGAAAAAACATGGTGTCTTCAAACAGCCAAAATAATCTCTCTAAATTCCCACTGAGTTTAAGCAAAGGCCATGCAATTTTATGAACAGACTTACAGTTATATATATTAGGTGTGCTGAGTTCAAGTCCATTAAATTAGTCTCTAATGAAAATTCATCTATATATTTTTTCATTTTGTAATTGTTTTTCTTTATTCTTAATGACTAACATTAACCTCATTTTGCTAAAGGGAAAAAAAATTAAAAAAAACAACTGCCAAAACAAGAAAAACTGCATATAAATTAGAGGATGATCTGATGTCTTTTAAAATCACAGACTGAGAATTGGGTATGCTATACCAATGATCCAGAGGAGACTTAATTAGGGCTCAATTGCTCAGTTCGTGGTTCCTATGTCTTTATAGAAGCTAAAAGAAAAGCTAAATCATGTGTAATTTGCCATTATTTTCTCAGATAGCTCTTCCTGAAATGTTATTTTTCACTTACCTTTTCTTTTTTTTTTTGTTCATCCTGAGAGCATGATATCAGATCTTGTATATACAGTATGCCACTTGCCTACTGTCAGAGAGAGAAGTGACAACACTTGTCACCACCAATCTCTTCATGTCTGGTCTCATCTAAGCAATACATACAACCTGATATCCAGGTTTTTGCTGAAACTCAGTGTTATGTAACATGTCTTTGCTTTGCTCTGAAGTAAAAAAAAAAAAAAAAAAAAGAAGAAGCACCACAGGGAATACATTCTTAGCTCTCTAAGAACAATGAGTATGCCTGGTACAGTTTGTTTTCTGTTTAACTTAATTTTACATTTTTGTACAGACATTTTGAGGGATCAATTGAGGAGGCAGAACTGAAAAGGGTCAAGTCACATTGATGGAATTTTTTTACACAAACATCTACAACCATCAGAGCAATATGATTACTTATATCATTAAAGAATTATGACCTTTAATAAAAGCAGTGCATATACATAAAACTAGTTCCTATGTCTGCTCCCAGCTTACTTACATTGAAGGCAACTACTTTTTCACGTTTTTATACCTGTCTTAAAAATATGTAGCTATTTAGGCAGTGACTTATCATTTTTAAACATCACATATTGACCTTTTATAACAATAGATGAAGTCTTTTGTTGTTATACACATATACACACACATACACACACACCTTCACACCTTTTCCTCCTTTGCCTTAATCTTGGAGTAAATTTATTAATGGAGAGTTCAAACTCTTTAATTTTTGTTGTTAATATATTCACTACCAGAGAGGTGCTGCTGTGGCAAAACTTTGGACTTTTAAGCTTGAAGTTCCAGTTTGATCCCCATTAATAAACATATATTTTATTTAGAACACTACTAGGGTTGGGAAAATAGCTTAATGGTTATGCAAAAGACTTTCATTCTCAAGACTCTGAAATCCTAGGATCAACCCTCAGTACCATCATAGAACAGAGTTGAGTATTGCTCTGGTCTTTCTCTCTCTTTGGGAATTTGTCTCTGTATCTTAATCATTAAGCAAACAAAATGTTTTTTGAAAATTATTTACATATATGTATAGAGACTTGAGTTAAGTGGTTGACTGTGTTTATATCTGTTTTCTTATGCAACTTATTTTTGAAGTTAATAGATGTGTTTCTGGGGTGGAGGGTAGATAGCATAATGGTTATGCAAACAGACTCTCATGCCTAAGGCTCCAAAGTCCCAGGTTCAATCCCCTGCACCATCATAAGCCAGAGCTAAACAGTGCTCTGGTTAAAAAATTTTTAAAAAATAAATAGATGTGTTTCTTTTTGCAAGTTTTTTTCAGCTATAACTATTAATCTATTATACAAATTTGCCACTTTAAAAATAAGTTTTATTGAGGTAGCATTAGTATAAAACATTATATAAACTTTAAGTGTACCTAATTTTAAATTACAAGTGTACCTAATTAACCTTGTGGAGTTTATATACAGCTAACCTACAGCCAACATAATACTCAATGGTGAGAAGCTTGAAAGCATTCCTTCTCAGATCAGGTACTAGACAAATATGCCCACTATCACTATTACTATTTAACATAGTACTGGAAGTTCTTGCCATAGCAATTAGGCAAGTGCAAGGAATTAAAGGGATACAAACTGGAAAAGAAATTAAACAGTCATTAAGTGCATATGATATGATAGTATTCATAGAAAAACCTAATGAATCTAGCAGAAAGCTCCTAAAAATTATCAGGCAATACAGTAAGGTGTCAGACTACAAAATTAACATACAAAAATCAGTGGCATTCCTTTGTAAAAACACCAAATCAGAACAAAAGCTATAAATGTTTATCTGGAATCAGAAAATACCTAGAATCACCAAAACAGTCTTGAGAAAAAAAAATAAACCTGGAGGTATCATACTTCTATTCCTCAAACTATATTGTAGGACCATTATAATCAAAACTGCCTGGTGCTACAACAAAAATAGATACACTGATCAGTGGAAGTTTAAGTAAACCAATAGGACAACATCAAATTAGAAAATGCACTTTCTAATGGAGGGGATGGGGACTCAGAAGTCTAGTGGTGGGAACCATGTGGAATTATACTCCTGTTGTCCCATAGTTTTATAAATCAATATTAATTCACTAATAAAATAAAATAAAATAAAATAAAACCACAAAAAGTGTTCCAATGTAGAGTCATGATGGTTAGGCTGTTGTATAAATCAAAGTGATTTTGATCCCAGGTAGCCTGGTTTTTAATAAATCCTAATATAATTAAATGACAAAGGATTAAGGACATGATGACCTGAATTTTTGAATCTTACAACTTCTATTTGTAATATCACTGGCTGAACATTTATTGAGGAAAAGATGATTCACAATCATCGGTCAACTTGTCATGTTCCTCCATCACAAGGCAGTAAGTCTTTACTTCTCTTTAAATTCCTTTTTGCTTGCCCCCTGATAAAGCCCTTGGATATGCTTCAATAGATGATAGTTAACTAAATGTTTACTTTGCCTTTTTCCTCATCTTATTTCTTAAGTCTCACTTAAAGGTGAGATAGTATTTATCATTCTGATTTATCCCATGTAACATGATTCTTTCAAGTTCCATCCAGGTTGTATCATTTCATATAGCTTAAGAACACTTAAATGTGTATATATAAAATAATTTCCCCAATCACTCATCAGTCTTTGGAAATTTGGGCTGTTTCCAAAGTTTGTATATTATTTTAACAGTTTTGTCAACATTTAATAAAAGTTAATTAAATGAAGACAAAAAATATTCTAGAAAGTATAAAAAATGTAAGAGATAAAAGAAGAAACTGTAGAAAAATGAAAAAAATGGGTGGGGGGAATTAAGGACTAACATACAATTAGCATACATTCTAGAAATAAACAGTAAGAAGGAAGTTCCTTTTAAAAGAACACAAGAAAAATAAAAATAATATATATTGAAGCACATAATTTAAAATAAAAAATTCTGTATTTGCCTAATGAATTATTGAACAAAATTCTACAAAACTTCCAAGAAAGAGCTACTACCTATACTTTTTAAGCTCTCCCAAAAGATTGCAGACACAGAAACATTCTCTTCCATCTTCAATGATGCTAACATTATGCTGACAGCAAAAATAGATGTGGACACTGTCTAATATTCTCCACCAAAAAGATTTGCCTTTAAAAAAAAAATCTATTCCATCCACTCCCAACCTGTCTCTTCTTTAGCTATCACTAAATTATTCTCTACATCTGAGAAAGTTTTGTTGTTGTTGTAATTTTTGCTTTGTTTCTTTATATTCCGCATAAAAGATTAAACATGCTATATTTGTCTTTCTACTTCTTACATTTAGCATTATGTCCTTAACATCTATTTATATTATCACAAACAGCAAGATTTTTATTTTCTTTTTTGTTAATAGATACATAATACCCCATGCTTCTTAATCAGACTATCTAGTCAAACTTAGCAAATGAGTTACCTACTCTTTCCTGTAATATAAACCTCCTGGGATACTAAAGTCCTAGATTTTTATTGTTGGGAAGATTCTTTATAACTGTTTCAATTTCTTTGGCTGTGATTGGCTTGCTTGTGTTTTCTACTTCATCTGGTAAGCCAGTAATGGGTATATTACTTCTTTTGAGTTCATCCCTTGTGTTCATCCCTGGTATTGTTTTCTGTGTTTCTTAATCTTTATTTTTAGTTCTTTTCTTTCTTAGTTTTCTCTAATTTATCCTTGATCTTGCTAATTCTGCTCTCATTTTCCTCAGCTCTATTACTTAATTCAGCTCTTTTGTTACCAAAATATATTGTTCAACCAGTTGGTCTCTTAGCTCAGCTATTTCAGCTTTCAGCTCTCCAATTACCTCAGTATAGTTTTTTTTTTTTCAGAGTCTCATTTGTTGTTTCCCATTTCTGACACTTCCCTCAAAATTTTTCCTTACTCCTGTGATGATTGCATCAGTTAATGTTTGTTTGTTCCTGTTTCTTATTTGTTTTTAGTTTATAGGAAATTTTTTCTGGGCTTCTGACCTGAGTCCCTGTTGTAGTGGTTATTTTATTTTATTTATTTATTTTCTTTCTTTATTGGGGGATTAATGGTTTACAGTTGACAGTTAAATACAATAGTTTGTACATGTATAGCACTTCCAAACAAAAATACAATCCCCACTAGGTCATCTTTTCCCATCATGTTCCAGGACCTGAACCCTTCCCACTCCTACCCTCACCCCAGAGTCTTTTACTTTGGTGCAATACATCAGCTCCAGTCCAAGTTCTGCTTAGCGTCTTCCCTTCTGATCTTGCTTTTCAACTTCTGTCAATGAGTGATAAATGTGCCTATGAGTCACTGTTGTAGTGGTTATTTTCAATTTGATCACTATCTTTGGTATCTTTTGAAATTTGTGTGCTGGGTATTGCTGTTTACATATAGTGTGAGGTGACCTCTGTTCTGATGATCCTAGTGTCTCTGGAGCCAGCCCTGTTGTGATATGTCTTAGAAGTGGGCAGGCTTGGGAGTTGGGTGGTAGTGCAGCAGATTAAGCCTCACATGGTGCAAAGCACAAAGACTGGTGGAAGGATCCTGGTTTGAGCTCCTGGCTCCCCACCTGCAGGGGAGTCGCTTCACAAGTGGTGAAGCATGTCTGCAGGTGTCTATCTTTCTCTCCCCCTCTCTGTCTTCTCCTCCTCTCTCCATTTCTCTCTGTCCTATCCAACAATGATGACATCAATAATAACTACAACAATAAAAAAAAACAAGGGAATAAATAAATACAATATAAAAAAGAAGTGGGCAGGCTGAGGATCTAATGTTGACACAACTGTGTCTATATTTATAAGTCTCTGCTGTCATAAAGAGTGGGTGGGGGATACAGATCTGGGTTGATGGAGTGGCCATCTGGTAGGTTTGACAAAAGATGCTCTCTGGGAAGTACAATCTATTGGTCCTAGGCTGCTACAGACTGCAACTCTACCTGTTGATCTCTTTATGGAGCAAATACTGGTAGTAGATGTCCCACTGACCCTCCAACACTTCTCCCCAGAGTTCCCCAGGGATATATACAGCAGACAAGGCCTACTGCACCTGGGTAATTTCACAAAGAGGACATGGAGCACCTTTCCTCCCCTAATATAAAACACTTGTCACTCAGGAAAATTGCCTTGCTGCTCTAGTGAAAGACAGAGTCCTTCTTGCAGAGATCATCCCAGTACACCTGAGGAATGCAGCTAGGCAGGTTTTCTGGAGGAGGATCCACTCTCCTTTGTCCTATAGTCTGCCTTAGTCATTACTTTTTGGGCTTAGGAGTGGGGCCAGAACCTTGGAGAATTCAACTCACTACTCCAATGTCCTGGGGTCCCCTGGCTTCAGTCCCTCAGGGCTTGGTGGAGGGGGTGAACAGGCAAGACAGAGAAATAGACACTGGGCCCTCTCATTCCTGTGAAATGATTGCAGAGAAGACAGAGGATAGTTAGAGAGATTTGGTACACTCCTCCAGGGGCAGTGGCATTGGGTAATGGCTTCAGGAAGTGCTTTTTCTCCAGAGAATGACATTCTTTGCTTCACCAGAAATCTTAGCTATTCTTTGATAAAATTTGTCGAGTTATTTCATTGTAAAATTTGTTTTCTGGGAGAAAGCCATCTTTTTGTGATTATATCACCAATGTTCCACCATGGACATCTGATTCTTTTTTAGTAAGGTGTATGATAGCTCTTAGTTTTCCGTCCACATTTAGATATTAAAGAGTAGGTGGCACATGCTATCCGTGCAAATGTGTGTTAAAGTCTTTCTTTGTAGCACAAAAAGTGATTAGTTAATTTACCTGTATGCATGTACTGATTAATTTTGATGGAGAAGAGACTTCTAAAATTTTGAAAGCAAGACACAGAACAGAGATGAAATGAGGATAGTCTTCCTATTTCAATTTTCTCTTAATTTTCATATCAATGTGTATTACATTTTTTTTGGTTGTTTTAATTTCCATGAGTTATTATAGGCAAATAGTCTATCATTTAAACAGGTCCCAGTTTCTCTTTTCCTTGTAATCATAATAGACCAATGTATCAATCATTTAAAATTGTCATTTATTAAACTTTTGTGGTGTCAAGGGCTCATAAATCCATGATTATACTACTCCTGGGTTAATATTTATTTTCAGAGAGAGAAAGATGGAGAAACATAGAGAAAAGACATCAGAGCACAGCTCCATCCTTCATGGAGCTTCCAAAAAAAAACATACATCCTGCTCTTTTATGGTGTCAGTACTCAAATCTGGAGTTAAATGCCGGGTAAGTTAAGCATTATTTTAGGTAAATTATCTCCCAGCTCCAGAATATCAATTATTATTAACAAAAGATAAGTTTTACATTATAAACAGTAATATTTAGAAATCCATTCAGATAAAGTAAGGAAGTTAGAAAGAGGATATCTCACCTGTGCAAACTGACAATATTCAGAAATCCACATGTTTTACATTTGCTTGTTTTCACCTCCACTAAAATTGACGGGCTGAGATAGGATTCTTCAAAGAATGTGTATGGATTTGTCAACCTAACTTTTTAAATAAAAATATTATTTTTATTTGCTCTTAATAATATTTTACAAGGTTGTAAGATAAAGCATATTGTTCCACACGACATCCACCACCAAAGTTCTGTGTCTCCCCACTTCCACCTCACAAAAATAAGTACCATACTTCTCGCAAATCTTAGAAATAGTTTGATTGCTTCTGGTTTTTTTTTTTGTTTGTCTGTTTGTTTTTGGAAAGTTCAAATTAATCAGATCTCTATATTCCATATATGAATGGAACCATCTGGTAGTTGTCTTTCACCTCTTAACTTAGTTAAGCATAATAGCATCCACTTTTATTCATTTTGTTCCAAAGTACATAATATCATCTTTTTTGACTTCAGAATAGTATTCCATGAAATGTATATCCTATAACTTCTTTGGCTGGTCATCTGTTGAAAATGTCATTGGAATTTTGACAGAGATTGCATTGTAATTGTAGACTGATTTTGTTAAAATGGCTATTTTAATAATGTTTATTCTTCTAATATAGGAGCAAGGAATGTTCTCCTACTTCTGTGTGTTCTGCTCTGTTCCCTTTAAGCAGTGTCCTATAGTTTTTGTTGTAAAGGTCCTTTGTGAGTTTCACCCCAAGGAATTTTATCTTTTTGGATTTGATTACAAATAGGATTGAGACATTTATTTCCCTTTTCTCTGATTCCTACTTTGTATACAGATTTATGTGTATTGATTTTTTATACTGCTATATTATTAAATTTATTGATTTTTTTCTAGTAGTTTTTGGTTGAGGCCTTGAGGTTCTCTAGGTATCATATCATGCCATCAGCAAAAGTGATAATTTGATGAGAAATCTTATGCAAGTCTAGTGGACTTGCCTCTGTATTACTTTCTTTCTGTCCCTAGCAGTCTGCAGTATTTTTCCTTGTCTTTTATTTTAGACAGTTTTACAATGATGTGTCTTGGTGTGCGCCATTTGGATTCAACAATGTAGGTGTGCCCTCATCATCTTGGATTTCTATCTTTTGAACATTGCTCAGATATAGAAAATTTTCTGTTATTATTTCTTTGGATATGTTCTCTACTCTTCTCCTCCTCCTAAGGGCAGGAATCCAAATAACTGATTTTCATCTTTCTGATAGAGGATGCCATTTAATAGAAAAGTGCTTCATTTGTCTTCTAAATGTTTTCTTTGCAAGAGGGTAAAATTCATATGGTTATATCTTCTAGTTTTGATATTCCCTCTTCCACCTTATTAAGTCTACTACTGAGGCCTCTTACCTCAACCTGAATTGCATTCAAAGTGTTCTTTGGGCCCTGCAGTTCTGATTGGAGTCCGCTCCCCCCAGTACTTTTGTAATTCTTTGGTAAAATGATCACCAAGTTCTTGAATCTTAAGTTTAGTGTTTTGTATTGACTTCATGAGTTCTCTGAACTCTTTCTCTTTTTGTTTTTTTTCCTAGATCTGTGTCTGTCTAGTCATTTGGCGTTTCTGTCATTGTTGTCAGTATATTTCTGTTTCTGCATTTAGTGTGGCTTTTGTTGTTGCGCCAGCAGGAGGCGCTCTGGCTAGAGTTTTTTTTTTTTTTTTTTCCAACGTTTATATATCTTGGTGAGGCAGAGGAGTTTTTTTTTTTTGTTTTTTTTTTGTGTGTGTGTGTGTGTGTGTGTGTCTTTGGTGTGTGTGTGTGTGTGTGTGTGTGTGTGTGTGTGTGTCTTTGATGTCAGTATAAAGTTTCCCTGCTATGGTTCTAGCCTCTGGGAGGGTTACAATCTTGTATACTTCCTTTTTCTTTGTGTGCAAAGAAAAGGCAAGATTTATTATTTCTAGAATTCTGTGTTTTCCTTCCTCAGGCCATGTGTTCTGGCTTTTTTTTTTAATAGGGGGATTAATGTTTGACATTCACATAAATACAGTAGTTTGTGCAAGCATAACACTTCCCAGTTTTCCACATAACAATACAACCCCACTAGGTCCTCTGCCATCATGTTCCAGGACATGAACCCTCCCCTCATCTGTGCTCTCTATCTTAATAGCAAAATGGTACCCATTGCCACTATGTCCGGCATCTTAAATTTTGAAACCTTTCCTTAACTCCTAATCAAGCTTACCTGAGTTAAGAAGTCACAGTTGTGGTGCAGGTGAGATTTTTCATATCCTGATTTACCAGGATATGTGTTTGGTATGAATATAGTGTCTCCCTGCTGTTCTTCCAGACTGTGGGGTAACAGCATTGAAAACTTAAGAATCATAATTTTTAAATTGGGAAGTTTGTAGATGATTTTTTTTTTTAAACAGTTGTTGTTGCTTTAACTCAGGCTCAAAAGTGGTGCTTCTCAGCTGATAATCTTTCAGCTTGGTGCTAGCTGTCCCAGAGTCTGTCTTTTTAGTCCGAGGAATCAACCCTGACCCACTGACTACCCATGAGCTATGTGTGTCTATACTTACCTGTGGCTTGGTGAGCGTTTGAAGAAATCCTGGTCATATTTTTTGGATTTTCACTGCTTTTTCTAGTTGAGCTGGGAAAATAAAATGAGTCTGCTGTTAATCTACAGTCACGCCTCTGGAAGCCCTCTCTTGTCAGCCTAATTTTAAGAGCTTCTATATAGGTCTTTCCAAGAACACACTCTTTAATCTGCAAATTTCTTATTTTGTTTCCAAATAAACTGTTACTTGTCATAAGTATTGTTTGTTTTTACTTGTAGTCAACAACATAAAGAAAAGCCTAACACAATTATGACTTAAACAAGGTGTACATGGCCAGTTTTATTTAAAGCAGGAACTTCAAGCTTCCTGTTCCAAGACTTACAAATGGGACTGACAATATGTGAAGTGTTTTGCACAGTATCTGAATACAGAAAATCATAACAAAAATTTCAATAAATCCAGTTAGTCATTAACAATTGTTTGCCTGTAAATCTGAAAAAAATACTACATGCTTATCATATGGCATAAGTGCAGCCACCAACAATCTGGTGCAAGTTCTATTGCTGAGAATGAAAACAAGTAACTTTGTCCTTCAAATGATAACTTCTCTGTAGTCCGATTTTCAAGTATAAGATACAAATTTCCTAGGCAACTTTTACCTTAATGGTATGTATTTTCATTTTTTTTTTGCCTCCAGGGTTATTTGCTGGGGCTCAGTGCCTGCACCATGAATCCACTGCTCCTGGAGGCCATTTTCCCCCATTTTGTTGCCCTTGTTGTGGTTATTATTATTATTGTTGATGTCGTTCGTTGTTGGATAGGATAGTCAGAAATGGACAGAGGAGGGGGAGAGAGAGAGGGGACGAGAAAGACAGACACCTGAAGTCCTGCTTCACCTCCTGTGAAACAACTCCCCTGCAAGTGGGGAGCCGGGGGGCTCGAACCGGGATACTTACTCCGGTCCTTGCACTTTGTGCCACATGCATTCAACCCGCTGCGCCACCAACCGACCCCCAATGGTATGTATTTTCTATCAGATGAATAAAGATTCTTATCATCATTCTACATATTATATATTAGGTTATATATTTAAACAATTTTATTAATCTTGTCAATATTATGATATTAATAGCTACCATCATAATTTGATGGTAACCTCAGTAAGTTCTATTTTAACATTTGTAAACATTCTATTTTTTTTCAATATCTTCCTTATAGGGATTAGCAGAAATATTAAATTCTTTCTAAGACAAAAATATGATAAATTATTGTTTGAAAATATTTTACCCACTAAATCTAACTAGACCTATGATGCTATAATGATATAATTATTTTCTTTTATGGAGTAAGCTTTTTTTTTTTTGCTAAAATATATTAAACTTTTTAAAACTTCTACAGATTTTCCCCGAATCTTTCCAGAACCTGTGGTAGATAATTCATCGATGTACACTATTGGTTTTGCATTGTATTCTACATATGTTACAAAAGGAAACAGTTTTTTTACCTGATTCCTGTATTGTGTTGAGTAGTAAGTGGTATATCTTCCTGTTCTCAGTATAATGGAAATTATTTATTCTGCCCCCTTTTTAACTTAAGAGAGCATACCAAAACTAGCTGAGAAGTCCAAGTAGATATCCATTATAGTGCAGTATACTTGTGCTAGGTCTTATGAAAGTGATGGAAAGACTGGGAAATGTATTACATATGGAAGATGATGGCCAGATTAAGATAAAGATTATTCTTCAAAGAAGCTTAGATGACTCACAGGCTAAGCCCATTCTGTTATTATAAAGTTTCTTTTGTACATGTACACGTGTTCATCAAAATGTCCTATTGACAAACCTTAAGTACTTCATTACCCAAAATATGAGGACTTCTAAAAAACAAAATATAATAAAAATGAACGTGGAGCAGCATTAGTAAGGCTAGCTAGTTTTCCCAGAGGCAGGCATGAAATCCACATCTTTCACTTTGCCAGTTTGTCTGCTCTTTCTAATGCCAACAACTCAATCCTCTCAACATAGAATATATTGAATAACGGAATCTTTTCAAATTTGTGAGGTACTTCAGTTCTCATCTTCCCAAAGTATCATTTACTATGAGAATTTGTCCTATCATTTCAAAGTCAGTAAATGGATATATCAATATTCTGGAGCTGTTGAGGTAAGAAATACATTTTTTCTCCTAAATATCCTGTTAGCACAATGGTTATTTTTTGGTAACCAATTTACTCTGAACCTTGTGGTTTTAGGAAACTTTCTTATGAAAAAACTCAAGACAAGATTCTTCAATGAAAAATCAATTTTCTATTCATTGTCAACAATTGTTAATATAATAGAGAGACAATAGACTTGTGATTGAACAGTAAGAAAATAACTCAATTTAAGCAAGTATATTTAGAAAATTAAATTTGCAGTCATAAAAAGTTTAGCAAGAGAGAGTTAGGTGGTAATGCAGCTGGTTAAGCACAGGTGGCACAAAGTGCAAGGACAGGTGTAAGGATCCCAGTTTGAGCCCCCGGCTCCCCACTTGCAGGGGTGTCACTTTACAAGCAATGAAACAGGTCTGCAGGTGTCTATCTTTCTTTCCCCCTCTCTGTCTTCCCCTCCTCTCTCCATTTTTCTCTGTCCTATCTAACAAAGACAACATCAATAATAACTACAACAATAAAACAAGGGCAACAAAAGGGAATAAATAAATATTAAAAAATTAACAAGAAATCCTAAAACAGAATTCACTCTTCTCTGCTTGTTACTCAATAAGTACCTACAAAACAATCATCTAAGTTTCATTCCACACTAGAAAAATGTTTCTATAATTAATCTTGGCGGCATACTATTTAATAAAGTCAACCAACTTTTACAATACTTTTAAGTTCACTCTTCTGTCTTCTGCATCACATTGAATCATCATCAGATATGTTAGAAGTCTGTGTAGGAAATTTATGCTTAAGAGGAAGAAGACAAAACTTGTGCTTTTTTTCCTCTTCAGAAGCAGAGAGACCTAAACAGTTATTCACAAAAGACGTCTACTATCTGTAGTAGTCAAATTTATACACTTACTTATTTAAGAAAGAGGGAAAGAGATCAGAGCTTCAGTCCGGCACCACCTCCCAGGCTATTGCTGTGTAGATCGTACCCAAAAGATGTGTGTATCTTTTATACTGGCTAAAAACAAATAAGCAAGAAAATATTGAGATTGTACTGAGTGGAAGGCATGAAGACTGACATTGGGATGGGAGAGACATTAGAGGATGAAGTGATTGTGATAAAGAGATAATTAACAATTTTTACATGATATTCTTCAAAGCAGTACTCATCACAAGTATTAAGAGAGTGATTGTGGTATTCTTTTTACATTTCATTAATAGGAGTATAAATCTGACGACTTCTCCATTCCTCCCTGCCCCACCAATTTGAGGTCCCATGTGTACAACAGAAAACTTGCTGCCCTTGACCTTATATGTGGAAAAAGAATTGTGTGATTATTTTCCTGCTGTTGAGAATGTTACAATCTATTGGTAGGATGGAGTCTGGATTGAAAATATTTCAAGATTGGTATCACTATAAATAAGGACCCACAGAGTTATTTATCCCATTTCTCCATTGTCTCAAATAGTACCTGGCACTGGAGGTGATCCACAAATTCTTGTGGATGAATGAATGAATGAACTATGTTACAAAAACTATACTACACTGTCAGTTTCAATCTGGATAGTGGTAGACTTAAAAACTGCCACAATCTATGATATCATTTACTTACCATTCTTAAAATGAAAAAAATGATAGACGTGGATAACAGATTGGCATAATAAGTAATTGTGTAGCCATGATATTGTAAGAATAGCAAAGTCTCTCATGATACGGTGACTATTTTCTGTACCTTAATTATGGTAGTAGTCACATGACTCTACCTGTGTGTGATAAATTTCTGTAAAGCTGAAGGCACACACAATTCAATGCTTGTCAAATTGGTGGAGCACAGATGAAGCTGATGTAGTGTGACCATGTTAATATCCCACTCATAGTATTTGCCATTATTATGCAGAATCTTTCAACTAAGGAAAACTGGATGGAGGGTATACAGGATTTCTCTGCATGTCTCTTCTGTTTGCACATGAATGTATGATTATCATGAGATTAAAAGTTAGAAAACTATTTTAAAATCCTTAATAAGTTCAATGTGAGAGTTCATAGAGAAATAATATTATGATGAGTTTGGGATCAGAAGACCAGCAAATACATGGATGATGGTATGGGTGGTTGGGCTAGGAAGTGACTCTCTGAGAACTTCACGGGGGCACGTGGAGGTTAGAAACATGTTCTGGCAATTTGGCAACATGATCTGTAGAAGAGAATGTATAAATTTTGGAGTCTCCATTCCCTTGTGGAAAGCAGTCTCCTCTTTAATTTGCATAAGGGCAATGATCTCCCTAATCACTAAATTCAAGACTCCTTATTTGTATCATGGAAGGCATAGTACTTTTTTTTTTATATATAGATATATGAGGACTGCATCTCAAATGTATTTTGAGAACCAATAGTTTTTTTTTTAGAAAATATAGACAACTTTTCTTTGTCCATGGACACAATCTTAAAGATCAGTCAAGGGTTCTTGCTTTCGGATTCAAGACAAATTATTGTACTTTTTTTTTTTTTTTTTTTTACCATTGCTCAGCTTGGGGAAACTCGAAGAAAAATGAAGTACAGGAGCAGAGTCCTATCATCCATGGCCTCTTGATTTGCTAATTTTATTTATGCAGAACAAGGCAAGGGAAAAAAGTCAGAGTATCTTCTGAATAGTGGCAGTGCTCTCTCTGCATGCTGAGCATCAGCAGTGCTTAATTCCTGGGTCCCTGCAGGAGAAGAGCTACTAGGAGTACCAGCTGGTTCCCTACGGCTGGTCCACAGCAATAACCAGTCACAAGAAGAAAACTTGCAAAATAAAATGTTCGCTCACATCCCAACAATTTCCTTAAATCTACATTGAAAAATAGAAGCAATTTAGAGAGAGATAAAAGATCTAAAATAATAATTCCCCAAGGAGCGTTTTTTCTGATTTCCCTCTAATCTCAAAATTTAAAAAAGATTATCATTTTGAAGCCTTGGTTTGTGTGTGAACATGTAAGTGTACTGAGTGTGTATTTTCTACGATGAGTATTAGTACATTTTCCTCGAAAGAAGAAAAACAGGTTGGAGACAGAAAACTCTAGGCTGACAATATATAGTTTTGTAAATATGACTTGTAAGAATACCAGCATTTACCACCATTAGCTGCAACAATAAGAATTCCACAACTGAGCAGTATAAAACACATTTAGAGTGTTGCTGTATAGCTTGCTACTCATGCAGTTGGATGGTGTTTATTGAGATGTACAGTGAAACCAAAGAGGCTGATTGCACGCAAGAAAGGAATCTAAATTGACTTCTCCAAATTTCTACTGCTTTCAGGTAATAAAAACCTAACACACCACATTCTAAACAAAATCTCTGTCAAAATGGACAGTTAGTTTGAAATTCAGTCAGAAATGTCAGGCTGGGAAAGTAAGTCAACATATATACTTGCTTCAATAGACGTGTTTTTGTTTTGTTGTGAATTTTTTTTTGTACAGTTCTGGTTTTGCTCTGTTTTTGCTACTATTGATACATCAGCCATCCAATCATGAAAAACAATGTCCATGTCACTAAAATGGCCTCCAGGCATCCAGTATATCTACATTGGGGTTAAACATCTGTGTGAAGATGTGACAGCACACCCTATAAAAGGTATTATTGAGTAATATAGACTTTCTGTAATAACCAAACAGTAAAGAATATAGCTTTTTAAAGGTCTCCCCGTGGCTGATCTCATGACTCAAAGATAAGACACTGTGCTGCAAGCTAAGTAATAAAATCTTGTGGATACTCTGGGCTAGCTTGTGACAAATCATATCAAAGTATTATTAAAGAAAGAACTTGAGACCCAAGACTATTATTGATTCTTGACAGAATTTCTTATAAATAAAGTGCTGCAATCAGGTCCTGGACTTGCCAAGGTCCTGGTAGAATTCTTCCTATTATAGGGGAGGCTGCAAAATAGTAACGCTCCATTAGTGAGAGCCAAAAGTCTCTGTGTGCAGGACCACAAGGATGGGTCATGGTCAAAAGAGAGTGAGTGGGAACACAATTTCCAAAAGCCTTTTAAGGCACTCTTTGCTGATCTATTTTTTTTAAATAGGTAAAGTTACATTTGAAATTCAATGTGAAACAGTGTGTGCCCTGACTGTGTTAGCAGAATGAATCTGTGACCCTTCAGAGCGCTGAGGACACACCTCCATTAGTGTCCATATTCTTACAGGGAAGAGGCTGATACAGTCAACTGAAATGACAGGGTGATAAATATAAAACCACTATCATCAATAAGACTGGAATGTAAAAGCACTTAGTTTCAGCCTAAGTAACTCACAAAAGTTTGGTTTCAAGAACCAATGCGTCATCCATCACTACTCTACCTTCTGTTGACAAAGTAATTGTAAGATATCTAGAATGGAGGTTCAATATAAACCGACATTTTTGAAAGGAGGAATTGTGTGCTGTACTTACTCATTAAATGTATTTTTCCTCTACTAAAGATGTTTCCTTTTTTAGTTTATGTGTGAATAACTTTAACTAAAATTCCCTTGACACCCTGACTTTGCTCTGAATAGCACCTATGTTCATTAACATAAAACCTGAAAGAAAATAATTTAATGTAGTTTTTTTTAGCAGTTCAAAAGCCTTTAACAAATTGATCGAGCACAATTATGTATTCTGAAGGGAAATATAAAGATCACAAAGGGTTGAAAAGTCTACTTAAAAATGAGAAAAATACTTTGTGGTTAAAAAAATAAAATGGAAAGAAAAATAGACAGCTAATATGAAAGTCTGTTGAAAACTGAATGAAAGAAAGTTTAGGGATGTTTAAGCATCTGTTTGTTTTCTGGAACAGCAGTGTTAGTGGGGGAGAAAAACAAGAGCCCACAGCAGCATGAGGCTCAGATACTTTAGCAGGGGATACTACTTTAAAGAAAGGTATAAACTTTAGAGTCAGCTAGACCTGGACTTGGATTCCAGCTACCACTTACTACTCATGATGGAAAGGGCATTACTTTTTTTCTAAGACTGTTTCCTCAGTTTTAGGCAATATGAAAATTGATATAATTCTTAGAGTATTGAATGTTCTCTACATACATACAAGCACAGAGAGCCCAAACACACACACACACACACACACACACACACACGGGGGTGGGGGAGAGAAAGAGAGAGAGAGAGAGAGAGAATTAGGTCTCTCAAACCGCATTCCAAGCAAATCATGTTATGACAAGTACTTGTATTCTTAAATCCTAAGGCGTGTGTATATTTGGGGGTGGGGGAGGGGTGGACTAAGAGTAGGAGTAAGAACATGATTTCTCCTAAAGTCAGGATGAACTTTTTTCCGTAGGGGTCAAGTGATGGTACACCTGGTGAAGCACACACATGACAGTGCACAAAGACCCAGGTTTGAGTCCCTGGTTCCTACCTGCAGGGGGAAAGTGGTGATGCAGGGCTGCAGGTGTCTCTCTGTCTCTTCCCTTCTCTATCTCCCCCTTCCCTCTCAATTTCTCTCTTATCTCTATCCAAAATTAAACAAAAATATTTTTTAAAAAAATTCTCACTCCCAGCCTCCTGTTGAACTACACAGGGGGTATTTTGGGGGATTTCTTTCTTTCTTTCTTTTTTTTTTCTATTACTTTCTATTGTTTATTTGTTGGCTGGTTGGTTGGTTGGATTACTGCTTGGTTAGTTTTGTTAATTTCAGGTACTTTCTTCAAAGGTTTTTTTTTTTTTTTTTTTGGTTTTTGTCTTTTGATTTTTTTCCCCACACACAGTCCCACCCTCTGGCACTTTGACTTAATTTTCACTATGTTTTCACCTGGGAGTGGGCAGAGGAAGCAACTGCATCTTACTGACCTTTGTTCCTACATTAACTAGCACTTCACTTTGCTAGAAGTAAAGGCTCAAGTAGTATCCCTTATATGCCTATGGGTTTTCTATCTTATAAAATCAGGGTAAGGAGAAATTCCAATGACTGGGATCAAACTATATATATTTTTAATATTTACTTATTTCCCCTTTTGTTGCTCTTGTTTTATTGTTGTAGTTAATTGTTGTTGTTGATGTCGTCATTGTTGGATAGGACGGAGAGAAATGGAGAGAGGTGAGGAAGACAGAGAGGGGGAGAGAAAGACACCTGCAGACCTGCTTCACCGCCTGCAAAGCGACTCCCTTGCAGGTGGGGAGCCGGGGGAGCCGGGGCTCGAACTGAGATCATTATGCAGGTCCTTGCGCTTCACACCACGTGTGTTAACCTGCTGAGCTACCACCCGACTCCCTCAGATCAAAATCTTAAACAACAGAACTAAAATCCTAGTCCTTTTTACGATTTACAGAGATAATCCTTTTGACTACTGTGAAATTTTCTAAAATTCAGGCAGTCAGTCAAAAAGCATTTATGAAGCCCTGAAGCCTTCTGAGCAAAGGATATGCAACTGAAATGAAAAGCTGTCCACAGAGCTCTGAGAAACTTACTATCTTGCTAAGAAAATAGACATGAGGGGGATGTTAGAAAACATACCACCACCATATGTAGGTTATAAATCTTCAGCTGGCAGGCAGTACCCTCAGCAGATACGTTCCCCATTGCCCCAAGCCACTGTATATAAGTTATAGTGCAGAAAGTGTATCAGTAAAACTATATTGTACCTGTTGCTCAGCATGAGGCTAGATTTATGTTTCTCTGGAAAAGTCCAGACAACCTGAAGAAACTTCCACCCTTTGTTTCAAATGGCAGCACGGTCTCTTGTTGAAGTATGTGAACTCTGGAGACAGCCAGGATCATCTCATTTTTTTTTTTTTTAACTTGAGTGACCTTCGATGAATCACTTTAAATTCTTTGTACCTTGCTCACTTTATGCAAGAAAAAAAAAAAAAAAGGCTATGAAGAAGTGTAAAGAAGGGATTGTTCTCATAACATCTGGGGAGAGGAAGCAAATTAAATTGGTAAATGAAAGACCAACATTTAGAGAGATTCCTGACACAAAATTAGCATGTAAACAACAGTACTGGGGCTGAGGAGACAGAAGAATAGTTATGTAAAAAAACTTTCATGACAGAGGCTCTGTACTCACCAGGTTCAATGCCCAGCACCACTGTAAGCCATAATTGAGTCACGCTCTGGCTTCTCTTTCTCTCTGTATGTTTCTCATTAAATAAATCAATAAAATATATTTTGGGTGTGGGTAGATAGCATAATGGTTATGCAAACAGACTTTCAAGCCTGAGGCTCTGAAGTCTTAGAGCTGAGCAATGATCTGGTTAAAAAAGAAAGAAAAATGGAGTTGGGTGGTAGAGCAGCAGGTTAAGTGCATGTGGAGCAAAGCTTAAGGACTGGCATAAGGATCCTGGGTCGGGACCCCGGCTCCCCAACTGCGGGGGGAGTTGCTTCACAGATGGTGAAACAGGTCTGCAGGTGTCTATCTTTCTCTCCCCCTCTCTGCCTTCCACTCCTCTCTCCATTTCTCTCTGTCCTATCTAACAATGACAACATCAATAACAACAATAATAATTACAATAGAACAACAAGGGCAACAAAAGGGAAAATAAATATTTTTTAAAAAGACATTACTTAACCAGTAATCTTGTGTGTGTATATCTGGAAAGCAGCATATTTTTCTCAAGAATTTTATTCACTAACTTTCTTGAATCCATAGCTAAAATTCATGTTCTGCAATTGAAGAACTATGTATGTATGTGTATATATATATATATATATATATATATATATACATACATATATATATATATATCTTATTAGTGGTTGGATTTCTCTTGTACTCTACATTGCATTGACCTCAAATTAAAGCTGTAAGGACATATAGGAGAATAAGGGAGAAGGATTTAGTAGTAGAGGAAGAATTAAAAAGGACTTCTACTGAGAAATTTGGGGGGATTATGTTATGGAAGTAGTGAAGGGGTGATATCATATATGACATTATCACTTAGCCAACAGGATAGGACACTGAACTATAGAACTTGCAGTAGTAACCATTTTCCCCTTACCTGACAGGCACAATACATTATAACCTTTATTATTTCTACTTTACTATTAAAAAAAAAAGTGGTTTGTGTGACTTTTCCAGGGACAGACTGATAGCATTTCAGAATTCAAGCCTGAGTCTCTCTGATTTCAAACTCACTAGTCTTTCAAGGACTTCTTTCTCCTTATGAAGTTGTTCTCCAAATAGCAAAAAACAATTTCTTTGCCAGGAATAAAATTTAAGACCTATTTTCACTCTCCATACAAGTAAGAACCACCAGTAAATTTTCTCAGAAATCAAACAAGCAACTCGATTTCATGAAAGAAGGACCTCTGTATTTTAACCTCTATCTTTCTCTGGCTCAATGCAAATCTAAAAGACAAAAATCAAACACTCTTGCTGTTCAGCCACTCCATTTCTGCCTTCTGCAGCAGCATTTGTGTCCCTAGAGCACCTGAACCCATTTATTTTCCATCTGTTTCTTGCGTTCCTAAAGCAGTTTTACTACACCCCAGAAGGGTTTGCTTCTCTCAGTAAGAGAAGGGAGAAGCTCTCAAAGACATACCGGACGTACCATGGTTTTTACAGGTAGGCCAGGAGGATGAACAGGTTCAAGAGTCCAGGAACACAGATAGCTAATCTTGTAGCACTTGGACGTGCATTCGCCTGCACGACTCTTTGCTTCAAGTTTACAATTCAAGGAGAGATGTATCTGGGAGCTCTTGTTTTGCCAACTTTTCCATACAGAGGGTGGAGCTTAGGGTGTTACTATGGAATGAGAAAGGCATACAAATTGGTGAAGTTGGTGGGAGGGCAGATTTTCATGCATGCTGTTAAAATGTTAAGCCAAGTTTAGAATGTTGCAGGGATGTGAGTATTCAGAAGGCTTGGAGAATCAATTTTCTCCCTGAGGATGGCCTCAGGCTTATCCGTCTGAAGCAAGAACGTCTAAAGCTCATCATTTTGTACCATTGACTGACTGCTCCTGGGGAAAGATTCCCTTATGAAATCTTGGAAGGTGTTTCCCTAGAGTTATGCCAGATTTAATAGCTCCTGTTTGGGTCCAATTAAGACCGCTCAGGAAACTGAGAGAAAACAGAATCAGCAGGGATGGGGAGATGCAGTAGAGGTCAAAGGGGACTTGTTCATAGCTTTTCAGAGGGCAAAGGGGACTCATTCATACCTTTTTAGGTATCTAGAAACAGCACTTGTTCATGTCCTCTCTCACTCCAAATTGTTACAAGACCCAATTATTCCACCTATTAAGGGCTTAATGCAGCACCCATAAGTTAAAACCGGTTTAACAACTAAGAATTATAGTTGATATAAAATGTTTGAATTTGGGCTAATAACATATATACTAAGTTACTAGACAGATGAGATTTAAAATGACTAAGGTAAGAAATTGGGTTCATAATGGACACATTAATAGACCACTAAACTGACTGTAAAGATACTGGCAGGCACAGTCAAGACACCAAATATATAACAACTCCATCCATCTTGAGCTTCCTCATCGTGTCACCTAATAGAATTTAAAACACTATTAGCACACTGATAAATTCTTATTATGAATTACCCAGGCATGCTGTCTTTTGAATTAAAAGACAAGCACAGGCATCTGCTACTTTGTTGAGCTAGGTCATCTTTCTTTATCTTTATACTGAAATGCTGAATTTATTTTTCCAGATTATTAGAGAAGCCACAAACTCCTTTATATTTTCATGAACAAGCAAAAACCTTTTTTGTGACAATGGTAATTACTGTTCTGACTGAATAATATCCAGAATGACTTGAGGATAAAATGGATTTGTCATGCAGGCACTGAGCCCAGTGATAACCTTGGTGAAAATAAATAAATAAATAAATAATAAAATAAAAAGTAATATTAAATTAACATCCAAATGAAATAATGAGACAAAACATTTCAGTGAAGCAAATGAAAACCATCAAATATGCATACACATTCACTTAAGCATATGGGAAGAATCCAGTGTGTATCATTTACAATGTGTAGAAGTATTTAAGAAAAGTGGGGAGTTTTCATTGCGTTGATCACATTCGCTCAAAAAAAAAAAAACCTCTGTCAATTTTCCCTATATATAAGACTCAATAAAATAATTTCACTACTGCCTTGATTTCCTCTTCTTTCTTTCTTTAGTCTACACCTTTTCTCTGTCTTATATTTGTTTTGTACTTTCCCTTGAAAATTGAAAAGTTGGATCTTCAGTAACTATAACTCCAGTCTTATTATGAATGCAGTATAGTGAACTGAGAGGTTCTTACCAAGTAACTCCAGATAGATTCAATCCCAGAACTGACAGGTATGAAGATCACAGTGAGCTTTGGCATATGATTCAAGAAACAGAATATGGTTAAGAAATCTCTTTTTGAGAGTCCGGTAGTAGTGCTGCAGGTTAAACGCACATGGTGCAAAGCTCAAGGACCAGCGTAAGGATCCCAGCACCTGCAGAGGCATTGCTTTGCAAGTGGTGAAGCAGGTCTGCAGTTGTCTATCTTTCTCTCCCCGTCTGTCTTCCCCTCCTCTCTCCATTTCTCTCTGTCTTATCCAACAACAACTACAACAATAAAACAGCAAGGGCAACATAAGGGAATAAATAAATAAATAAATAATAAAATTTAAAAAAATCTCTATTTAGAGGACTTTCGGAAGTATGCCTATTGAGTAGCAGCAGACATTTTTCACTCTGCCTGGCCAACTAGGAAAAGCAACAAAAATCACCTGAAAACTCACAAAATAAGACCAAGGTTACTTTGGAAATCTACCAAGCTACAGGTGAATACAGACAGGTGTGGCTCTTATACAGAAAAGGGGTGAGGGAGATTCTTGGAATGCAAAGGCCATACTTAGGGTCAGCTGGTACCAAACTGGGAGAGGACAGCTGAGGCACATCACTTCCGGGTCTGAGTTAAAAAAAAAAAAAACTGTTGAAAGAAAGGAAGAAAGAAAAAAGAAAAGAAAGAAAGAAAGAAAGAGAAATAAAGACCTCCTAAGCCATAGGTGAGTACAGACATGTGTGATTAATGAATGGTAGAGGGTGAGGGAGCCATTACCAACCCTTAGGCAAGGGAAATGAAAAGAAGCTTAAAAAAATTGCACTACATGAAACTAAGAATCTTCTACACATTGAAAAAAAAACTATATAAAGATAACAAAGCAACCCAGTAAATGGGAGAATATGTTTGTATATCAGACATAAAAAGACTGTTATCAGACATCTATACTGAATTATACAAAAGAAGCAAAAATAACCCAATTAAAAAAGTGGGCCCCCAAACTAAACAGACTGTTTTCTAAAAAGACGCACACATGGCCCACAGATATATAAAGAAATGCTCTACTTCATTTATCATCAGAGAAATGCAAATTAAAACTACACTAAGGTATCATCTCACACCTGAGAAAACGGCTTACATCCCCAAACCAAGAAATGATAGAGGTTGTGGAGAGGCTGCTGAAGAGGTTGTGGAGAAAAAAAGAACTCTAGTACATTGTTGGTGGGATGCAAATTGATAAAGCCTCTTTGGAAGACAGTATGGACAGTCCTTAAATAAAACTGGAATTACCTTATGACCCAGTAATACCATTCTTAGGCATTTATCCAGTGGGCACTTAAACACTATCTACAAGGGACTTAGGCAAACCAGGATTCTCACTGCATTATCCTCAATAGACAAAAAGTAGAAGCATCCTACATGCCCATCGACAGATGACTGATTGAAGTAGTTATGGGATATGTATTCCATGGAATAATGCACTACAATCAAGAAATATGATATTGTATCATTTAGGACAAAATGGATGGAACTGGTGGTGTTTATGTTTAGCAAAATAAAGAAATGAAAGATAACTACCAGGTGGTTTCACTAAATAATAAAGTATCAGAACCAGAAGACAAAGTATAAGGCACGTGCCATTAATTAAAACAGGAGCCAAATCAATGATTTAGAATTGCAGAGGGAAATAATGGTTCTTTCTCACAGATATAAAGTAACTTGTAGAAGCGTTATGTAAGTAGCCCAGGAAGTGACACAATGGAAAAAGCATTAGACTTTCAAACATTAGGTACTGAGTTCTATCCCCAGCATCACATGTGCCAAAGTGGTGCTTTGAATCATTTAAGTAAAAAATTATATTAGTTAAACACATGTGAATATGAAAATATGTACAAAGACTTGTATGCATTCTTGTGAAATTTCAAAAGAGCAATAATAAATTCAAAGAAGCTGTAGAAGGAAACAGAATATCTATAAAGAACCAAAAATCAAATTGGCATAATTTTTTAAAACTGGAAGCAAAAGCTATCAGGTGATCATCAAGCAGTCTTCTAAGAATTTACTGAAGAATGTGTCCCGTCCTATTTTCAACTCTGACACCATCTTCTCTGATAATACTTTTTTAAAATTTATTTTTTATTTAAGAAAGGATAAATTAACAAAATCATAGGGCAGGAGGGGTACAATTCCACACAATTCCCACCACCCAGTCTCCATATCCCATACCCTCCCCTGATAGCTTTCCCATTCTCTATCCCTCTGGAAGCATGGACCCAGGGTCCTTGTGGGTTGCAGAAGGTGGAAGGTCTGGCTTCTGTAATTGCTTCCCAGCTCAACATGGGTGTTGACTGGTCAATCCATACTCCCAGTCTGTCTCTCTCTTTCCCTAGTAGGGTGGATCTCTGGGGAAGCGGAGCTCCAGGACACATTGGTGGGGTCTTCAGTCCAGGGAAGCCTGGCTGGCATCCTGATGGCATCTAAACCTGGTGGCTGAAAAGAGATTTAGCATACAAAGCCAAACAAATTGTTGAGCAACCATGGAACCAAAGGTTGGAATAGTGGAGAGGAAGTGTTGGGCGCAGGGGGGGGGGGGGGGGGGGAGTGCTCACTGCAAACTCTAGTGTACTTTTGCTTTCAGGTATATATTTTGCACTTGTTTACGGATATGTGTGAACATATGCTCTCTCTCATAGAACCTGGTGTATATCTAGGTTTTGGGACTTTGTTAGAAAGTGATCCACCTGGGATGGAATTAGAGAATGCTATGAAAGGAAAGGTCTCACCCGAGTAATGAAGCTGAAGCGTTGTCATTCCACACCTGAAGTCTCTGGACACAGTCTGAACTGAAGCATGTTGAGGTGGCAATCGTTGCATTGATTAGGTTGTGTGTGGCAATATTATTTGATATGGATTGGGAGAGGCATGCGGGAAAGTGGGCCCTATCCTAAGGTTCCAAGACTGGGAGAAATATAGGCTCTATAGTGGAGATGTGAGTTTCCTGCTGTCTTAGGGTTCAAAAAGACAATGGATAGTTAATGTTATCATCATATTATTTGGTAATTGGGTTAACTTTGAAAAGTCCTTTTGTTAGGGTTTGCTGTATAGTACCCAGTATCTTGTAAATAGCTGTGCCACTGGTTGCCTCTGATCTACTTGGTCTAGGCTTTTGAGAGAGTCCACATATCAAATACACAGTGTGGAGTTGTACCTCTCCTACCCTATGGTTTTGTTAATTAATCCTTTCTTAAATAAAAAAGAAAAAAAAAACAAATACACAGCCTATATATTAAGAAGACTCAGTCTGTGTTTTAAAAACTTTGAGGCATACAATTAATTTTCCCCCTCTCATATTAATTAACTAGTGATTTATATAACTACACTCTTACCTGCATGTCAGCTGTTAGGCTCAGGCAAAAGTAAGTAAAGTCATCAGCCCCTTGGAATAGACCTGAAATAGGCTTGCTAGTTTCTTCCAACACGAAGACCCCAAATCTTATACGCTATTTTGTTACCTTTTTGTTTCTGATTATTGAACAATTTGTTCTGGTTTTTTTTCTTCCTTTCTTTATTTTATTTTTGAGAGAGATACAGAGAGAGATAAAGACACAGAGAGAAACACCAGAGCACTGCTCAGCTCTGGCTTATGGTGGTAATGGGAACTGAACCTAAGACTTCGGAGCCTCAGGCATGAGAGTTTCTTTGCCTAACCATTATGCTGTCTACCCCCACTCCATTCTGATTTCTACGTTAATGCTTTTTAGCCACCAAGTTGCAAATGTTACCATGACAGCTGACTTCCCCGGGCAGACGATCTCACCAATATGTCCTTCTTCTTCTAGCGTTTGCTGCCAATATGTTCTAAAATCCCACCTCTCCAGAGCCCTGCACCACTAGGGAAAAACAGAGATAGTCTGGAGCTATGAATTGATCTGTCAATGTCCATATATAATAGAGAAGCAATTACAAAAGCCAGACCTTCCACCTTCTGAACCCCATAAAAATCTTTGTTTCATACTCCCAAAAGGAAAAAGAATAAGGAAGCTTCCTAATGGAGGAGATGGAATACATAACACTGGTGGTAGGAATTGTACCCCTCTTATCTCACAATCTTGTCAGTCGTTATTATATCACTAGTTAATTTTTTTTTCTAAAAGAACGTATACCAGAAGCATGACATGGAATTATAGCACAGTGATAACTACACACAGCAGCACAAAAAGATCACTATGCAGTCAGCTTAATAAGTAACAGGTAAATTTAGTGAGAATCCTTAGTACAGAATTTCTCTAATAATTATATTACAAATCATGTTGTTCGGAACTTGGTAAGACAAAAACAAACAAACAAAAAAAACTCTACCATCTCTTTCTCAATAAGGAAAACACTGTCATTGCTAAATGACACTTAACATTTCTATAAATAAAACAAGTACAATGAAGATTATAGTCCAAATAATTCCAGTATAGGGAAGAACAAACTGGAAACTAGAATCCATTAGTTTTTCTATATTTAGGATAAACAGTCTTTGAAGAGTAGAAATCAAGTGACACAGATGAAGATATCCTTCTTTGGAGACCTGGTCACTTCATTTTGATCACTGCAGAATGATGTTTATAATATGTGTTTATTTTCAATGTATAGAATAATCATATAGACAAAGCATCTGAGAAAAATTCTCTTAAATTAACTAATTAATTAATCAATTTTTAAAAGAAGACATTAACAAAACCATAGGATAGAAGGGATACAACTCCACACAATTCCCACCACCAGATCTCTATACCCTATCCCCTCCCCTGATAGCTTTCCCATTCTTTATCCCTCTGGGAGTACGGACCCAAGGTCATTGTGGGTTGCAGAAGGTGGAAGGTCTGGCTTCTATAATTGCTTCCCCGCTGAACATGGGTGTTGACTGGTCCGTCCATACTCCCAGCCTGTCTCTCTTTTTCCCAGATAGGGTGGGTCTCTAGGGAAGCAGAGCTCCAGGACACATTGGTGGGGTCGTCTGTCCAAGGAAGTCTGGTCGGCATCATGCTAGCATCTGCAATCTGGTGGCTGAAAAGAGTGTTAACATACAAAGCCAAACAAATTGTTGATCATGGACCTAAAGACTGGAATAGTGCAGATGAAGTGTTGGGAGGTACTCACTGCAGACTGTTGTGTACTTTTGCTTTCAGGTATATATTTTGCACTAGTTTATGGATATGTGTGAACATATGCTCTATCTCAGGGGACCTGATCTATTTCTAGGTTTTAGGACTCTGTTAGGAAGTGAACCACCTGGAATGGGATTAGAGAATACTATGAAAGGAAAGGTCTTACCCGAATAATGAATTTGAAGGGTTGTCAATCTACACCTGAAGTCTTTGGACACAGTCTGAAGTGAAGCATGCTGGGGTGATACTCCTTGCGTTGATTAGGATGTGATCGGCAGGTGCAATATTATTTGATATGCATTGAGAGAAGCATGCAGAAAGTGGGCCCCACCGTAAAGTTCCAGGACGGGGGGAAATGCAGGCTCTATAGTGTAAATGTGAGGTTCCTGCTGTCTTAGGGTTCAAGAAGACAATGGATAGTTATTGTTATCATCACATTATTTGGTAATTGGGTTAACTTTGAAAATTCCCTTTGTTAGGATTTGCTGTATAATACCCAACATCTTGCATATAGCTGTGCCACCAGTTGCTTCTGTTCTCCCTGGTCTAGGCTTTTGAGAGAGTCAATATATCAAAGACTCAGCCTATGTATTAAAAAGACTGAGAAAATTTTAATTCCAAGATGTGTAAAAGTAATAGTGTAGTAAGTAGAAGTTGGAATGTGGAGGTTGAAGGGGACAAAAACAAATGGATAAACAAAATGTTCAATTTCTCAGTTACTCAGTGAAAAATTAATAGTTACTCTTCAAATAAAGCATAGGCCTAGACATTTCATTTAGTTGTAAATATAACCAATAGAAGTATGAATATAACTAATAATACTGAAAGATAAGTACATCACAAAACACTAATATGTTAAAGTTTGGTATAAATAGATACAATTTAAAATTGATAAATCACGAGAAAAAAAATATATATGTACATATACACTTTAGAATTAGCAATTCATGGTTGATGGACTTTAGTATTATAGCCTTGCCATAGTGTTCATTTTCAGCAGCTGACTCGGGAATGCAACTTTTCATAATAAATAATAAAAAGGCCTAGAACTGTCATCAGTTTCTCCATAAGGAAAAGATTGCTGACATTTTTTTTGCATGTATGAGTGTTTGAGAATCGGAATACACAAAAAGAAAAAAGAAAAATCCAGCCACTATACAATGAAAACTGATAGGAAAACAGCTCAAGAAGTAGAAATAAGAGATGATTATCATTTTCTAAAGAAATTAAGTTACTTTAAGGAACACACAAAGTACAGTGAAGACCATGAACCCTGAGTCTTGGTCACTGGTTGTGGCTTATGGTTATTGTTAAGAAAGAAGCATCTGGTTGGACACTTTTAAAGTTAAGGAATTCTATTCTTTGGGACTGCAGTTTTGTAAGCTTGTTAGGTTTTATTTTCTCAAACACATTGAATAAATTTGAGAAATGATTTTGAGACAATTACCAGTTAAATTAAATTGTGATGCAACTGGAAAGAAAAAAATTGTTGTTAAGGTCCTCACCCTAGATATCAACTGGCAAAGAAAAGCTTAGAAAGAGATGCTATTCAGATGTTCACATCATAGTGTATTGGATACACATCACTAATAGTTTATTTAGCCTTTTAGGAGCCAGATCTTTTTTGCTGTTCTTTTGACATTAATAATTAGCACTGTGAAGGCAGAGGAGATCATTCGCACTTCCCTCACAAAGTGACATATGACACTTATATACAAACCCTCCCCAAATCTCATTTTTCCTTCAACAATATTATTTATTTTGATTGCAAAGTAGGATTCAACGGAATATATATCCCATAATTTCTTTAGCCAGTCATCTGCCCATGGGCATTTAGGCTCTTTTGCTGTTTTGGAATACCAGTCACTTGTCCAGTGTTTGATGTATAAATATCTTCTCCATTTACTGGGTTATCATATTATCCTTGTGTAGGTTGCCTTTGATGTGTAGAAGCTTTTAGTTTCCTGTAATCCCAATTTCTCTTGTTTTCAGTTCCACTTGTGTTTTTTTTTATGTTTTTTTTTCTTTTTTTTATATTTTATTTAAGAAAGGATTAATTAACAAAACCATAAGGTAGGAGGGGTATAACTCTACACAATTCCCACCACCCAATCTCCATAACCCACCCCCTCCCCTGATAGCTTTCCCATTCTCTATCCCTCTGGGAGCATGGACCCAGGGTCATTGAGGGTTGCAGAAGGTAGAAGGTCTGGCTTCTGTAATTGCTTCCCCGCTGAACATGGACATTGACTGGTCGGTCCATACTCCCAGTCTGCCTCTCTCTTTCCCTAGTAGGGTGTATCTCTGGAGAAGCTGAGCTCCAGGACACATTAGTGGGATCTTCAATCCAGGGAAGCCTGGCCAGCATCCTGGTGGCATCTGGAACCTGGTGATTGAAAAGAGAGTTAACATACAAAGCCAAACAAATTGTTGAGCAATCGTGGGCCCAAAGCTTGGAATAATGGAGAGGAAGTGTTAGGGAGGTACTCACTGCAAACTCTAGTGTACTGCTTTCAGGTATATATTTTGCACTTGTTTACGGATACGTCTGAACATAAGCTCTCTCTCACAGAAACTGGTGTATATCTAGGTTATGGGACTTTGTTAGAAAGTGAACCACCTGAGATGGAATTAGAGTGTACTATAAAAGGAAAGGTCTCACACGAGTAATGAAGCTGAAGGGTTGTCATTCCACATGTGAAGTCTCTGGACACAGTCTGAAGTGAAGCATGTTGAGGTGGCAATCGTTGCGTTGGTTAGGTTGTGATCGGCGGATGCAATATTATTTGGTATGGATTGGGAGACGCATACGGGAAAGTGGGCCCTATCCAAGGGTTCCAGGACTGGGGGGAGTAGGTGCTCTATAGTGGAGATGTGAGGTTCCTGCTGTCTTAGGGTTCAAAAAGACAATCGATACTTAATGTTATCATCACATTAATTGGTAATTGGGTTAACTTTTAAAAGTCCTTTTGTTAGGGTTTGCTGTACAGTACCCAGTATGTTGTATATAGCTGTGCTATTGGTTGCTTCTAATCTACTTGGTCTAGGCTTTTGAGAGAGTCTGCATATCAAATACACAGCCTATATATTAAAAAGATTCAGTTTGTGTTTTGAAAAACTTTGAGACATAAAATTGATTTTCCGCCTCTCATATTGATTAACTACTGATTTATATGTCTACATTTTGCTAGGAGTGTACATAAACACCATTCCCACCACTAAAAGACTGTGACTCATCCCTCTCACCCACTCCCACCCCCCACTGTCCCAGGAAGCTGCATGTATACCCCTCACTACAGGGTTTTTACTTTGGTGCCCTACTTACAATTTGATCAGGTCCTGATATTAGTTTCCCTTTCAGATCTTCTTAGTCAACTTCTGTTGATGAGTGGGATCATCCCATACTCATCTTTATCTTTCTGACTTAGTTCACTTAACATAATTCCTTCTAGCTCTGTCCAAGATGCGTCAGAGAAGGTGGGTTCATTGTTCTTGATAGCTGCATAGTATTCCATTGTGTATATATACCACAGCTTTCTCAGCCACTCATCTTTTGTTGGGCACCTGGGTTGCTTCCATGTTTTAGCTATTATGAATTGTGCTGCTATGAACATAGGAGTACACACCTCTTTTTGGTTGGGTGTTATGGAGTCCTTGGGGTATAACCCCAGGAGAGGAATTACTGGATCATATGGAAGGTCCATGTCTAGCCTTCTGAGAGTTTTCCAGACTGCTCTCCACAGAGGCTGTACCAATTTACATTCCTACCATAAATGTAAAGGGTTCCTCTGTCCCACATCCTCACCAGCATTTGTTGCTGCTGTCCTTTTTGATGTATGCCATTCTTACAGGAGTGAGGTGGTATCTTAGTGTTGCCTTAATTTGCATTTCTCTGACAATCAGTGACCTAGAGCAGTTTTTCATATGTTTGTTAGTCTTTTGGATCTCCTCTGTAGTGAATGTTTTGTTCATATCCTCTGCCCATTTTTTAATGGGGTCATTTGCTTTTTTGGTGCTAAGTTTGCTGAGCTCTTTATACATTTTGGTGATTAGTTTCTTGTCTGATGTATGGCATGTGAAAATCTTCTCCCATTCTGTGAGGGGTCTCTCTGTTTGTTTATTAGTTTCTTTGGATGTGCAGAAGCTTTTCAATTTGATGTAGTCCCATTGGTTTGTTTCTGCTTTAGTCTTCCTTGCAATTGGGTTTGATTCATCAAAGATGTCCTTGAGGTGTATGTGGGAAAGTGTTTCTCCAATGTTTTCCTCTAAGTATTTGATTGTTTCTGGTCTGACATCTAGGTCTTTGATCCATTTGGAGTTGATTTTTGTTTCTGGTGAGATAAAGTGGTTTGGTTTCATTCTTCTGCATGTTACAACCCAGTTTTCCCAGCACCATTTATTGAAGAGAGCCTCCTTCCTCCATTTAATGCTTTGGGCCCCCTTATCAAAGATTAGATGCCCATAGGTGTGGGGATTTATTTCTGGGCTTTAAATTCTGTTCCACTGGTCTGTGTGCCTATTTTTGTTCCAGTACCATGCTGTTTTGATGATGATGGCTTTATAATATAGTTTAAGGTCTGGGAGTGTGATGCCTCCATTTCTGTTTCTTTTCCTCAAGATGGTTTTGGCAATTCTAGGTGTTTTCAGGTTCCAGATAAATGATTGTAGTGTTCTATTCTCTTAAAGAAGCTTGGTGGAACTTTGATGGGTATTGCATTAAATTTGTATATGGTTCTGGGGAGAATATTCATTTTGATGATATTTATTCTTCCAATCCATGAGCATGGAATATCTTTCCATTTCTTGGTATCAATTTCTATTTCCTTGAGTAGTGACTCATAGTTTTCAGCATAAAAGTCTTTCACTTCTTTGGTCAACTTTATTCCTAGTTATTTGATTGATTTTGCTGAAACAATAAATGGGAGTGATTTCTGGATGTCTTCTTCTTCAGATTTAGTGTTTGCATAAAGAAATGCCACTGATTTTTGTACATTGATTTTGTAGCCTGATTCCTTGCTATATTGCCTAATAACTTCCAGTAATTTTCTGCTGGATTCTTTAGGTCTTTCTATGTATACTATCATATCATCTGCAAATAGTGAGAGCTTGACTTCTTCCCTTACAATCTGTATTCCTTTGATTTCTTTCTCTTGCCTGATTGCTATGGCAAGAACTTCCAATAATATGTTGAAGAGTAACGGTGACAGTGGACAGCCCTGTTGTTTCATTTCTGTGATTAATAGGTTTATTATTTCTTGCATAATTTTCTTATCTATGGTTACTTCTGGCTGATTTGTAGTTTCTTCTGGGCTCTTGTCTTCAGTCATTGGAGTAGCAGTTTTATTTGTTTTTGATGTACACATTTTTTTGATTTATGTGTTTCTTTTTTTTATGCTCTGTTGTTCCTCAGTTGTTGTGTCTTGAGTACAAGTAACCCTGTTCTAAATACCTTTATGACAATTGCACTCACCAACCTCAGGAATTACAGTAGCAACTGAAGCAAGTATCGAAGTAGTTTAATCGTTACCAGTTAGCTAAACAATTTCTCCAATCCGTGAAAAAATAGTAACCAAATCCCAGTGAAGAAAGAGAAAAGAAAGGATAGCAAGAATAGACAGTTATGCAAATCTACTATCCACTGTTTATTCTTGGGGTAACAAGAGGGCAAAGGGAACTAGAGCAGAGATACACACATAGAGAGTCCACTCTGAGTCAGATTTCTTCCCCAATATAATTCACAAATTCAGACAGGCAAAGAAGAAGGAAGAAGTGTATGACAAGATTAAAAAAAAAAAAAAAGAGAGAGAGAGGGAGAGACAAGAGAGAGAAAAGGGAAAAGATAATAAAAAGAGCTGTAATTAAAGAGCAGTGAAAGGAAATGCCCAAATATGTATCAGTGAATTCAAGAAAGCACACTGTTTGTTGGTGTGGGGGCTGGGGGCTGTGACTTTGGAAGCTGTAGAATTAAGGAAGAAGGGATGACAAGAATGAGAAAAAGAAAAAAAAAAGAAAGAGAGAGAGAGAGAGAAAAAAAGAAAAAGATAAGAAAAAGAACAGTCATAAAAGGGCAGTGAAAGGAAAGGGGTTTTTTTTGTATTTCTTTTTAATTATTTAAATAGCTATGCGGGGTGAGGTGGGGGGGGTTGGCTACTTAGAAAGAAAAAAGGCCAGAGGTTTCAGAAGCGTATAGACTTAGAATTAATGATACTCCGTGGTGGGACAGGAATTTGGTAAAAAAAAGGACTGGTTGGGGGGGGGGGGCGGGAAGGAGGTATGCTTGAAAATTAAAAGGAAGAAAAAAAAAATTTTTTTCCTTCCTTTTTTTTTTTTTTCCTACTCTAATTCTTAACCCAAATTAAGTTATAGTCACTTGCTTGGTGTCGCCGCTAGGACCCCTTATTGGCTGGCCTGCTGAAGGCAGAAAATCCTACCATTTCCAGGAGATGTGGTCAGAGCTCAGCCACCAGCAGCTTCTCAGTCCGCCATCTTCTGGGAAACCCCCTACCCCCTGAAGCTTTTTTAAAGGATTTCTCAAAGATGAAAACTAGCTCCAAGTCCTTTTGATCCAATGAGAGCTGTACTCAAGGATGTTCTCGGATCCGCCCTCAGGATCACGGTGGTCCCCGGAGACTCCCAAGAGGAAGCCCTCGAGCTACAGTGCTCCCTCTCGGTCCTCTGCCGGCCGCCCAGCAGCGCTCTGCACCCGGCGGAGGAGCTGCCTTCCTGGGCCGAGGACAATGCCCGGCGCACCCGCCTTGCCCGCTGCTGCCTGGGAAGTCTGTGGCAGCCCGCCCGCTAGTCCGTGCCACCACTACTCTAATTCTTAACCCAAGTTAAGTTATAGTCACCTCCTTGGTGTCACTGCTAGGACCCCTTATTGACTGGCCTGCTAAAGGCGGAAAATCCTACAATTTCCAGAAGATGTGATCAGAGCTCAAGCCTAGCAGCTTCTCAGTCCACCATCTTCCCTGGAAATCCATCCTATGTTTGTTTTTTTCAATTCCAATGTCCAGGGTGTTGAGTCCCCAAATACAGCTTTGATGTGACAGTCCTGTACATTTCACCATTTTCTTCTATATTTTTCAGAGTTTCTAATCTAATATCTAGATATTTAATCCATTTTGATTTGACCATGGCATATGGTGATAGGTTGCTATCCATTTTCACTTTCCTACATGTGTCTCCTCAATTTTCCCAGCACCATCTGTTGAAGAGACCTTATTTAACCCATTGAACAGGTTTGGGCACTTTGTCATATATGGTGGCTGTTTATGTGTGGGTTTATTTCTGGGCTTCTGACTCTGCACCATTGATCCAAGTGCCTATATTAAATCACGTACCATGCTGTTTTGATTAGTATAGCTTTGTAGCATAAAAAAATGCTAGGGAGCATGATACCTCTACTTTTCCTTTTTTTTCAGAAGTGCTTTGACAATTTGTGGCCATTTGTGGTTGTACACAAATTTATGGGCAAGTTGTTCAATTTTCTTTAAAAATACCATTGTAATTTTGATAAATATTACCTTGAAGTTATAGACAAATTTTGTCAGAATAGCCAGTTTATTCTTTCAATGAAGGAACAAGGAATGCTCTTCAACTTCTGTCTGTCATTCTTTTTTTTTTTTTTTTTTTTTTTAGCAATATCTATATTTCTAATTGCAAAGATCCCTCACCTCTTTAGTGAGACTCACTCCAAGCTATTTTATCTTTTTGGTTCAGTTGTAAGTGGGGTTGAGTCATTTATTTCCCTTTCCTCTAACTCCTTGTGTGTATGCAGAAATGCCACAGATTTAGATGTATTGATTTTGTATTCTACTACTTTACTGAGCTTTTTAATTATTTCCAGTAGGTTCTGGTAGAGTCTTTGGGATTCTCTAGGTATAGTGTGATGTCATCAGCAAATAGTGTTAGTTTGATTTCTTCTTTTCCAATAAATACGACTTTGATATCTCTTTCTTGTCTGACTGCTATGGCAAGGACCTTTAGAAATATATTGAATGAAAGTGGAGATAGTGGACATTTTTGTCTCATACATAATCTTAGGGGGAGGGTTTTTACTTTTGCCCCATTGAGAATGATGTTAGCTGTAGTTTTGTCATAAATTGTCTTTATTATATTGAGGACTGGTATTTTTGTTCCCAGTTTCTGGAGAGTCTTTATCATAAATGGCTATTGGATCTTGTCGAATGACTTTTTAGCATCAATTGACATGACCTTGTGATCTTTATTTGTTGTTGTTAATATGATGAATTACATTGATTGATTTGTGGATGTTGACCATGTTATGGTTTCAACATATATTTATTAACGCTACCTTTGTGTCACCACATATGGTTGGTCCTTGAGAATGTTCCATGTGTACTTGAAAATAATGTGTATTCTTTTTTGAGGGGATGAAATTTTCCATAAATATCAGTTAAGTTCATCTCATCTATGACTTCATTTAAGGCCTCTGTTTCTTAGGGCAACAATATGGGGAAAATGCCCTCCAGGAGCAGTGGATTCATAGTGCAGGCACAGAGCCCCAGCGATAACCCTGGAGGCAAATAAATAAATAAATAAATAAATAAATTTGGAGTTTCTTTGCTTCTTCTTTTCATGTGGTCCCCATGTTAATAATCCTTACTAGGCACGATTGGTAGTGGCAAATTCTTTCAGTTTCAGAATGTTTGAAAAGATGTCTAGTTCACCCTTATGTTTAAAGTGTAATTTAGAAAGATACTGTATCTGTGGTTATATTTTGCTGTTTTGTTTGTTTGTTTGTTTTTTTAGTGATTTCCATTTTATTTTCTAGTTGAATGGGAAAGTGAAGTGATATTGTTTTACTCCATAACCATGCCTCTAGAAGTTGTAGGTACTTATATCTAGAATCTCTCTCATGCAAAGCTTTTTAGGTAACAAAGTTGATTTTGGAATATTCAGAGACAAAAAAAATCACTTTCCATTAAACAAAGCTAAACAGTAAGTTTATTTTCAATAACATAACAATAGTTTCTTCAAATTTACTAAAATCTGAAGTAAAATTTTGTTTTAATCACAAAAGAGATCAAGATCACTTTTCACTGTGTATATGACTATATTCAGGAAATACACTTATTGTGAAAGGCAGATCTTTGAGTCAAAAAGGGTAGTATTCTACAGGAATTTCTTTCCTTTCCTTAGCTATTCAGTATACTTAATTGCATAATATTTAATTTTAATGAATTTTCATAGTAAATAAATGAATTAAAAATGAAGTACAATGAGACTTAGTGATATAGTGCCTTTATTAGATTGTAATACTGCACCAAGCAGTACAGAACAGTGGAAATACAAATCAGTTTAGAAAGTTAATTAAGAAGAATCTTAATGCCCCCATCAGTAGTTCATTTTATACAATATACCTTCTTAAAATAATCTGCAAAACATAAAATGTTTAAGGAGGTTATGAATAGCTTCAGGTATACATATATGTGTTTCAAAGAAGCATATGACATTTTTATACTATCACAATACATTAATTGCAGAAAATATTACATTTGAAAATATTACATGCATCTATAGAGAAAAAAATTGCAAGATTTCCTGAAAATCATTTTCCCATTCTCTTCTTTATCCACACTTGACACCTCAATGATCTTATCTGCTGCTGTGCCTATAAATCATAGTCTACCTCTGTATTTTCGGCTTTCTGTTTACATTTATTGCCCCAATCCATACACAATGTATGTGTCCAAATACCTGCTAAACTTTATATGTGGAAGTTTAATAATTATGTTAATTTTTACATTTAAAAATAGAGTCAGCTATTTCCTCCCTCCAACTACTCATCTCAAAACCAGTTTTTTTTTTTTAATCAATGCATATCACCCTCGTCTTCCTAAAAGATAATTGTGAATCAACCCTTGACGTCTTTCTTTTTCTTTCTCCCCACATTCAGCTCATCAACACCTTGTGTCGGATAAATGGGTATCTCTCAAAAAGGGTGATCATTTCTCAGCGAAGCAGTACAGTTCTCGCTAGTCTTCAACAACATCACCTTTTAGCTTTCAGTAACAATAACTTTATTTTTTAAAGATACTTTTATTTATTTATTATTGGGTAGAGACAGAGAAATTGAGATGGGAGGAGAGATAGAGAAGGAAAGAGCAGAGACACACCTGCAGCGCTGTTTCACCACTTGCGAAGCTTTCCTCCTGCAGGTGGAGACTAGTGGTTTGAACCAGGGTCCTTGCACAATGCAATGTGTTTGCTTACCCAGGTGTGCCAACAATTCCCCCCTTAAAGATTTTTTTTTTTTTTAAATGAGTGTGTGAGAGAGAATAGAGTACCACTCAAATCTGGAGTATATACTACCAAGAACTGGACTTGGGGCTTCAGTTTTGCAAGTTTTGTGATCAATTACTGAGCTAAATCCCAAGCCCTCGATGATCTTTTCAATATTAATATCAATAGGATCAATATTTTCACATGTCTTGAATGATGTGAAATTAAATCTAAAACCTTTATCATAGTCTACATAGTTTTCTAGAACTGGTCTCTTAACCTCTTTTTTCCCCTCAGTGTCATTCCCATCTCATGTCACCTGAACCCTACCTATGTTAATGTGTTCCTAAATGTATACTTGGCTCTGGGAAGGGTGACCAGATGACCAGATATTCTGTTTGCTCAGGACACCACCTATGTCACCTCATTTTGATGTTCCATTTTGTTTAATGTTATGAGACCCTGAGTGATATTTCATGAAAAGAATCTAGAAAGAATTTGATAGGCCTCTCCTTAAAATGGATTTTTACATGGTCATGCTTAGTAGTGTGTGCAGGTCGCCAAGTTTTCACTTCATCATGTGACTAAATATGAAAACTGAATCTTGTCACTGTTATTTCTAAGGTCTTCATTTCAAATGAGCTCATAGTTAGGTCTTCAAGAACATGAATGGAAACAGTTCACTTCTAGCCTCAGATGGTTGTTAAGGAAACACCGGCTAACATCTACTCTTCCAAGTAAACTCACCGTGTTGTCAATTAGTCAGAAATAAACGACACCCCACTTTAAGTGCAAGTAAGCCTTAGGTAAGACAAAACTTAACAGTAATTTTTCAGAACACAAAAAATATAAACTGTAAGAATCGGGACGTTAATAAAAGGGTCAAACACAGGACTTGTATATCTAAGTTCCCAGTTTCAATCCCTCATCTCATTTGTCTGAGCTGAGTAGTGCTTGGTTTCTATATCCTCTCTTTCATAAAATAAACCTTTGTGGTCCAATGGTAGCACACCGGGCTAAGCTCATGTCTATCTTTCTCTCCCCCTCTCTGTCTTCCTGTCCTCTATCAATTTCTCTCTGTCCTATCCTACAACAGCAATAACAATGACATAGAAAAAATGGCCTCCAGGAGCAGTGGATTTATAGTACAAGCACCGAGCCCTAGTGGTAATCCTAGAGAAAATAGTAGATAAACTAATATAAAATAAAATAAAATAAAACTTTAAGAGGCCAGAAGATAGCTTCACCTTTAAAAGTGTGCCTCACCTAGTTCAAGTCTCAACACCACATTGAGAGCATGATGGAGGGAACTCTACAGATGTTGATAAATGCCACAAGGTCTCCTCTTTTTCCACTTCCACTTCCCCCCTGCCTACCCCTCTCTACTGAGTAGTTACTTTCACATTTATTGACATGTGAAGAACGAAAGGTAGAAATCTGCTGAAGTATCAGTGTCAATTTCAAAAGATAGTGGCTATTTTAAAATCTGATCCAAAACAAATCATTTAATGGATGCAGCTGAAGAATGTGTGTCTACGGGTCACTCTAAAACCTATGACTTTTCATTTAAATTACACATGGTAGTTTTAAGTAGATTTTGTTTACTTTCTAGTTCATGTTTTCTTTTGGATGAATGAAAATTATAGCAGCCACCGGTAGTACGTTGAATTCATTAACAGAAGTGATGTGAGTTCTCTGTCAACAGATGGTTTAGATTAAAGAGAAGATATTCATTAAATTAATAATAATACATTAAGTCATTAATTTTTAGAATGTATAATATTTTATCTAAGTGACGGAATCAAAGTAAAGCTTTACAAGTTCATTCTTTTAAAGATAAAGCATTTGAAATTTTATAGACTACTGTAAACTATATTTTCAAGTAAAATTTGAAATCATCACTGTTTTTTTTGCTTTAGTAGTAAAATGTAAGCTTAGTTGAATTCAATATTATGGTAAAAACATAATTCTTATTGATTAAATATTCCTGTGAACCAAAACACTGGAAATCCATATGATATAACATAACTAATAATTAAATCTAAATATACTAGGATATTCCACTTAGGAAAATAGAAGTTATTGTAAATACATACACACAATATATACATATACACATATTGTAGCCAAACAAGAAAATATGGCACTGATATTGAATAAAAATAAAAAATCAGTACGCCTACCTTTCCTTGCTGGTACTAAGTAGGTTTTAGAAAACAAAGTTTTGTCCTTGAAGAACTACTTTTAAAATCTGCCTTCTTGATCCAAAGTATATTGTACGTTTTTATAAATTATAAAAAAAAAATCACTCCTTTGAGAATCAGTTGGAAACCCTTAATCAAATTACTAAACAAATGGAATGTTTTTAGCTTTTAGCTTTTGAGTCTTTTAGCAAATTGCAGTTATAAATATAAAAAATACAAATAAGGTAATAAAAACATCCTTAAAAAGCAAGGAAGGATCTGAACAAATAAAGCAAAGAGAACTCTAGTTTTGCCTGAGACTTTGAATTGAGAGAGCAGAGCATTCATTCACTTGCTGGGTCACTACTCTGTCCAATCAACAAATGCTCAGTTCATCTAGTACACCATTACCTGTGTTCCCAGAAGGATATCTCACTAAAAGTCTGGGTGACCAATCTATGAGACAGGCAGGTTTACACAAAATTAATTATCTGTATGAATATATGACTATAGTATATTAATATATAGATAGCTAAGAAGCTAATAAAAATGCATGTCTATAGTTTACAATAATAACTATGTTATTTTAAAGTGGAGATCATTAACATTAGAATTTATTTTGTATTTTAGACATTTGAGTAATCAATATCAATACTTTTTTTCTCTTGATTTTCCAGATAATCAAGTCACATCAACTCTATTTTTCCTTTATGTTTGCTTTTGTTTAAAACAGTTTCAGTTGTATTCTGTCACTTGGAGACTAATGAATACAAATACTTATTAGATCTATTTTAATGAAACAATTAGATATTATTTTTGAAACATAGATCCACATACATAGCTATGCAGTACAGCACAACAATATGTTATTCTCCATAATTATAACTATCCCTAGAAACTTGACAAAGTCAATTCCATTTCCCACATGCCAAACTATGAATAGTACCAAATAGCTGAGTACTATTCCATTTTGTATATATACCACGTCTTGCTTAGCCATTCATCTATGTTGGACACCTGGGTTGCTTCCAGGTTTTGGCTATTACAAACTGTGCTGCTAAGAACATATGTATACACAGATATTTTTGGATGGGTGTGTTGGGTTCCTTAGGATATATCCCTAGGAGAGGAACTGTAGGATCATAGTGTAGGTCCATTTCTAGCCTTCTGAGACTTCTCCAGACTATTCTCCACAGAGGTTGGGCCAACTGACATTCCCACCAGCAGTGCAGGAGGGTTCGTTTGACCCCACAAACTCTCCAGCATTTGCTGCTGTTACCTTTTCTGATGTATGACATTCTCACAGGAGTGAAGTGATATCTCATTGTTGTCTTTATTTGCATTTCTCTGACAATCAAAGACTTGGAGCATTTTTTCTTGTGTTTCTTGGCCTTTTGGATTTCTTTTGTGGTGAAAATTCTGTCCATGCCCTCTCCCCATTTTGGGATGGGGTTATTTGTTTTCTTATTGTTGAGTTTAGCAGGCTCCTTATATATTTTGGTTATTAAACTCTTATCTGATGTATGGCATGTAAAGATCTCCTCCCATTCTGTGATGAATCTCTTGATTTGGGTAGTGGTTTCCTTTGCTGTGCAGAAACTTTTTAATTTGATGTAGTCCCATAAGTTTATGCTTAGTATTATTTGTAATAGGATTTGTTTCATTGAAGATGTCTTTAAAATTTATGTGGAAAAGAGTTTTGTCAATATTTTCCTCTAAGAATCTGATAGGTTGTGGTCTAACATCCAAATCCTTGATCCACTTGGAAGTTACTTTAGTATTTGGTGAAATACAGTGGTTCAGTTTCATTCTTCTGCATGATTAAACCCATTTTTTCCAACACGATTTGTTGAAGAGACTCTTCTTTCCCCATTTAATAGTCTGGGCACCTTTGTCAAAGATTAGATGTCCATATATGTAGGAGCTTACTTCTGGGCTCTCAGTTCTATTCCGCTGGTCAGTGTGTCTCTCCATGTTCCAGTTTGGATGACAATGGCCCTATAGTAGAATTTGAGATCCGGAAGTGTGATGCCTCCAGTTCTGTTCTTTCTTCTCAAGATTTTTTTTGGTAATTCTAGGTCTTTCATGGTTCCAGATACACATTTGTAGCATTTTTCTATTCTCCTAAAAAATGTGGTTGGAATCTTGATGGGGATAGCATTAAATCTGTAGGCTCTGGGTAGTATATTCATTTTGATGATGTTAATTCTTCCAACCCATGAATATGGAATATCTTTCCACTTCTTTGTGTATTTTTCAATTTCCTTGAGCAGTGACTCATAATTTTCAGTATACAAGTCTTTCATTTCTTTGGTTAGGTTTATTCCTATATATTTTATTGTTTTTGTTGCTGTAATAAAAGGAATTGATTTCTGGATTTTAACTTCTTCTAACATAGTGTTTTCATATAGGAATGCCACTGACTTTTGAATGTTAATATTTTAACCTGACACCATACTGTATTGCCTCATGATTTCCAGAAGTTTCTGGATGGATTCCATAGGTTTTTCTATTATACTATGATGTAATCTGCAAATAGGGTGAGTTTGACTTCTCTTCCAATCTGTATCCCTTTAATTCCTGCTCCTGCCTGATTGCTATGGCAAGAACTTCCAACATTATGTTGAATAGTAATGGTGATAGAGGGCAGCCCTATCTAATACCTGATCTGAGGGGAATTGCTTCCAGTTTTTTACCATTGAGTATGATGTTGGCTTTAGGTCTGCTATATATAGACTCCAATATCTTCAGGAATTTTCCATCTATCCCCATTTTTTGTAGTGTTTTGATCATAAAGGGATGTTGTACTTTTTCAAAGGCTTTCTCTACACCTATTGATGTAACCATGTGGTTTTTGGTATTGCTTTTGTTAATGAGGTGGATCACATTGATTGATTTATGTATATTAAACCAACCTTGCATGCCTGGGATAAACCCCACTTGGTCATGACGAACAATTTTTTTAATATACTGCTATATCTGCTTGGCTAGAATCTTGTTCAATATTTAGTATCTATGTTCATCAGATATTGTTCTGTAGTTTTCTATTTTGGTTGTGTTCCTGTCTGCTTTTGATATCAGAGTGATGTTGGCTTCATAGAAGTTGGAAGGGAGTATTCCAGTGTCCAGTCTTCTGGAAGACTTTTAAAAGTAGAGGTATTAGTTCTTCTTTGAAGGTTTTGTAGAATTCATTTGTAAAATCTTCTGGTCCAGGAATTTTATTTTTGGGAAGTTTTTTGATAACTTTTCAATCTCATTAGCTGTGATGGGCCTGTTCATGTTATCTAGTTTCTCCTTACTTAATTTTGGAAGTTCGGAGGTATCTAGGAAATCGTCCTTTTCTTCCAAGTTCTCTAGCTTGATGTCATATAGTTGTTCATAGAAGCCTTGCATGATATGTTGAATTTCTGCAGTGTCTGTAGTAATATCTCCTCTTTCATTTAATATCCAATTTATTTGGGTCTCCTCCCTTTTTTGTGAGTCTGGATAAAGGTTTGTAGATTTTGTTCACTCTTTTGAAGAAACAACATTTACTTTCATTGGTCTTTTGTATGGTTTTCTATTTTCAAGAATGGCATTAAAATATTAACTTTAGTGATTTATGTCCTTCTGGTTGCTTTAGGGTTCTTTGTACTTCTTTAGTGATTTCTGTACTTCTGGTTGCTTTAGGGTTCCTTTGTTCTTCTTCTAGGTCTTTAAGATGTGCAATCAGGCTGTTTATTTGTGCTTTTTCTTGTTTCCTAATGTGTGCTTGTATGGCTATGAACTTCCCTCCCAGTACTACCTTAGCTGTCTGCCAAATGGTTTGATAGCTTTTGTCTTCATTTTCATTGAACTCTCGAAACATTTTGATTTCTTCCTTTATTTCCTCTTTGACCCAGTAGTTGTTAAGTAGTATACTGTTGAACTTCCACATTTTGTACTACTAATAATCCTTTGTTGATTGTTAAGTGTTAGTTTAATTCCACTGTGGTCTGGGAAGATGCTTGGGATGATTTAAATGCTCTTGAATTTGTTGTTGCTCTCTTTGTGGCCTACCATATGGTCTATCCTTGAGAATGACCCATGTGGACTTGAGTAAAATGTGTATTCCAGTTTCTTGGGATGAATGACTCTGAAAATATCCAATAGTTCTAGTTTATCTATCTCCTCTTTTAGCTTCCTAATTTCTTTATTGATTTTCTTCCTGGATTATATGTCTTGCTGAGAGAATGCGGTGTCGAAGTCCCCTACTATGACTGTGTTGCTGTTAACATATTGCTGTAGTTCTTTCAGTATGTGTTTGATGTATTTAGATGGCTTCTAAATGGGTGCATAGATATGAATAATTGTTAAGTCCTCTTGATTAACTGATCCACTGAGCATTAGTAGTGTCCATCCCTATATTTTTTAATTTTATTGATTTTAAAGTCTATTGTGTCAGATATGAGAATAGGTGTTCCTGTGCTTTTTTGTGGGCCATTGGCCTGTATGATAGTTTTCCATTCTTTCACTTTGAGTCTGTGTTGAGTTAGGTGGGTTTGAGTCTTGTTGAGTTAGGTGGGTTTCCTGTAGACAGCATATTGTTGGGTTGTGTTTTCTGATCCATCTTCCTACTCTGTGTCTTTTAGTAGGTGAATTCAGGCCATTGACATTCATTGATATCAAAGGTTAGATATTTTAACACCATTCTTGAAGAGTTTTAGAGTGTTCTGATATATGGCATATTCATGGTGGTCTGACTATTTATAGGAGACCTTTCAGAACTTCTTTCAGGGCAGGCTTGGCGATACTTGATTCTTTCAACTGTTGCTTGTCTGAGAAGGTTTTTATGCCCCCATCTAGTCTGAATGACAGTCTAGCAGGTTACAGTAGTCTTGCTTGAAATCCTCGGTCATTGAGTGCTTGATAGATATCTTGCAATTCTCTTCAGCCTGTAGTGTTTGTGTGAAGTCTGCTGCTACTCTTATGGGTTTTCCTCTGTAGGTGACTCTTTGTTTTTCTCTTGCAACCTTCATGATCCTTTATTTATCCTTATTCCTTTCCATTTTACATATGATGTGTCTTGATGTATTTAAGTCTAGGTTAATTCTGTTTGGGACCCCCTGGACTTCTTGAACCTTTATGGCTTTGATGTTGTATGGACTAGAGAAGTTCTCAGCAATTATGTTCTGAAGCTTTCTTTCTCCCACTCCCTCACTTTCTTCCTCTGGTAAGCCAATAATGCCTGTATTATATCTTTTGAAGTCATCCCATAGGTCTCTGCTGTTGTTTTTAGTATCTCTTAGTCTCTTTTTGAGATCCCTTACTTCTTTTTTAGTTTTGTATAATTCCTCCTTAATCTTGCTAATTCTGTCTTCAGCCTCATTATTCTATTCTCTCTCCCCTCTACTGTTTTCTGGAATTCATCTATTTTGTTACCCTGTTCTGATACTCTTTTAACTTGTTCAGCTAGTTGTGTTCTTAGCTCAGCTATTTCAGTTTTCAGCTCTCTGATAACTTGAGATGATTAGTGTTTTCTTCCAGAGTCTCATTTGCTGTTTCTGCATTTCTGGTAACAATGCTTTCAAACTCCCTTCTGTGATTATTTCCTCAACTAGTGTTTGGATGGTGACCTCATTATTTTGTGCTGGACTAACTGGACTCTTGTCCTTGTTCATTTCTCTAATATTTCTTCTTGTTGGTTTAACCATTCCATATAATATGTTATGAAGTCCCTCTTTCAGTACTTTTCAAATTACTGATCTCTCTTGCCTGGATTGACTTGTGGCTAAGTAAGGTAATTAAAGGGTTCACAGTTGTGGAAATAGACTGTTGTTTCAATATTATTTTAATACCCGAGTTGGAGCTCTTTAAAAGCCTCTTTTGTTCTTTTTCTTTCCTGTAGGATATGGGAGCCTGAGGGCTTTTATACTATAAGAAGGTGTCTTAGTTTAATCAGTAACTGTTGACTAAGATATAAAGCATGATGGGGCAGAGATAATCCAGTGTTTATGCAAAGAGACTCTCACAGTCCCACTGTTATGCCACCAAAATATAGATCTTTTCCTGAGTTTCCTGGTTAGTTCTTTGTTCCCTGGTGTCAGCACAGGGCCTCTCCCCTGCTTCTCCAGATTCTGAGGACTGTAGCAATGGAGACTCACAGTTGCAGTTAGTGAGTCTTAGGGGAGTCTTCTTCCTTTTCCATCTTTTTGTTGGTGAAACAGACTGGAGGTGGTGTCTCAACTGGTAAACTGCCGGAATGTTATCAGCCACTTAATCTCTCCCTAGGCTCCTCTCTGTCTGTGAGCCACACATATTTGCCTCTCTTCCTCTTTCTTTACTTTTGAATAGTTATTTATTTTCCCTTTTGTTGTCCTTGTTGTTTTATAGTTATTATTGTTGTTGTCATTTATGTCATTTTTAAAGAAAAGGAAAGGTACCACAGCATCTAAGTTTCTATCAATGTGATTGGGACTCGATTTGATCCTGGATCTTATACATGGCAAAGCTGCCACATTACCCATGGGAGCTATTTTCCAATTATTTAGCAAGGTTTTTGAATGGACAGCTAACAGGAGAGTATCCCAAACAAAGATAACAACTGAGAGAAAGACCTGTAATTGAGAGTTCCTGGTGTGCTTAAAGAATAATAAGGAGATGGGGTTGCCTGGCCTAGAATAAGCACAAGGTAGAGAAGAGGTGGGGCCTAGCCCTGGTAAAGCACATATTACAATGCACAAGTACCCAGATTGCAGCCCCCAGATCCCACCTGTAGGGAAGGAGGGAAGCTTCACAAATGGTGAAGCAGTGCTGCAGGTGTCTCTCTTTCCCTCTGCCTATCTCCTCTTCCCACTCAATTTCTATCTCTATCAGATAAATAAATAAAAACACAAAATAAGGTACCCTTCAAAAAAAGACATAATAGAGGTTGCAATGCTTTTTGATTTTAGTCCAGATGAAGTAACAAATAAATTAACAAATGTTCTTTTTCCTGGCCAAAAGAAAAATAAGTGCCCTATATTTACAAAGGAACTAGAAGCCTGATATAATTAAAAGACAGCACAGTGGAATAAAGGTATCATATGATGGAATGAATTTTCATTCTTTTCCTTGTGAATGCTTTTGCAAGTAGCATTCACTTAAACAAAGTGGACTGAAATAAAACAAAGGGACTCTAGATGTAGGAAACGGCATGGCAGGTCTTCACAGGTAAGTGACAGAACATCAAACCCTGGACTGTTCTCGTTGACTGAATGAGTCTCAGTCCATTTCCATGGTAGCCTTTGTAAAAAGTGATTGATTCTTATCACCTTAAACTGGTGTACTATCCACACTGCCAGAAGGCTAATGGAAGAAAAAGCTGGTTGTAATCTTTCTTAATATGCTGTCCATGAACTGCAGGCAGGTGTCATCTGTGATAGTTGTGAAATTGAGATCCCTGCATTCTCAACAGAAATAAATTTTTGACATCTAAAGTTTTGAGAACACTGGACAGAAAGACAAGTTTATTTTATTTCTTACAAAAACACTGCTCAGCTCTCGCTTAAGGTGTTGTTGGACATTGAGGCAGGGACCTCTGAACTTCAGGCATGAAACACTGTTGTATATAACCACCGCGCTATTTGCTGGCTCATAAAGTAATTTCATAGCTGGGAAGATAGCATAATGGTTATGCAAAAGACTTTCAAGCCTGAACTTCTGAGTTCCCAGGTTCAATTCCCAGCAACACCATAAGCCAGACTGAACAGTGTCCTGCTTTTTTCTCTGTATCTTTTACTCTATATGTCTCTCTTATTAAAACTAAATAAAAATTTAAAAAGGCAATATCATAAGAGCCTCCATGAATCAGAATTTCTAGGAGCAAAAATAATGTCTCATGTTAAGTTCTTACAGTGTTGTATCCTGGTATGAGAAAGTTGATTTCATGTATTATCAAGGGAAAAAGATAGTTAAGTCAAATTTTAAACTATTGTTTATTTTTATAACAATATAATAATTAAAAATGGATATATATTTTTGAAGCTGACCTTTTCATGGTAATATTTAGATTCAAATTAATATTAACAATTCCTTTGAGTGCATAGTAATTGACTTTGATAACTTCTGTCAATAAGAATGTGTGCCCGCCTTCTCTGACCCATCTTGGACAGAGCTAGAAGGACTTATGTTAAGTGAGCTAAGTCAGAAAGATAAAGATGAGTATGGGATGATCCCAACCATCAACAGAAGTTGAGAAAGAAGATCTGAAAGGGAAACTAAAAGCAGGACTTGACTAAATTGAAAGTAGGGCACCAAAGTAGAAACCCTGTGGTGAGGGGGAGGGTGGACATGCGGCTTCCTGGGCTGGTGGGGAGTGGGGGTGGGTTGGTGGGATGGGACGGGACACAGTCTTTTGGTGGTGGGAATGGTGTTTATGTACACTCCTAGTAAAGTGTAGTCATATAAATCACTAGTTAATTAATAAGAGAGGGGGAAATTAATTGTATGTCTCGAGGTTTTTAAAACACAGACTGAGTCTTTTTAATATATAGGCTGTGTATTTGATATGTGGACTCTCTCAAAAGTCTATGCCAAGTAGATCAGAAGCAACCAATGGCACAGCTACATACAAGATACTGGGTAATATACAGCAAACCCTAACAAAAGGACTTTTCAAAGTTAACCCAATTACCAAATAATGTGATGATAACATTAACTATTGATTGTCTTTTTGAACCCTAAGACAGCAGGAACCTCACATCTCTACTATAGAGCCTCTACTTCCCCCCAGTCCTGGAACCATTGGATAGGGTCCACTTTCCCGTATGCGTCTCCCAATCCACATCAAATAATACTGCACCTGCCGATCACAACCTAATCAACGCAACATTGCCACCTCAACCCGCTTCAGCTCAGATTGTGTCCAGAGATTTCAGGTGTGGAATAACAACCCTTCAGCTTCATTACTTGGGTGAGACCTTTCCTTTCATAGTATTCTCTAATTCCATCCCAGGTGGATCACTTTCTAACAAAGTCCCAAAACCTAGATATTCACCAGTTTCTTTGAGAGAGAGCATATGTTCACACATATCCATAAACTAGTGGAAAATATATACCTGAAAGCAAAAGTACACTAGAGTTTGCAGTGAGTACCTCCCTAACACTTTCTCTCCACTATTCCAAGCTCTGGGTCCATGATTGCTCAACAATTTGTTTGGCTTTGTATGTTAACTCTCTTTTCAGCCACCAGGTTCAAGATGCCATCAGGATGCAGGCCAGGCTTCCCTGGACTGAAGACCCTACCAATGTGTCCTGGAGCTCTGCTTCCCCAGAGACCCACACTACTAGGGAAATAGAGAGGCAGACTGGGAGTATGGACGGACCAGTCAACGTCCATGTTCAGCGGGGAAGCAATTACAGAAGCCAGACCTTCCACCCTCTGCAACCCACAAGGATCCTGGGTCCATGCTCCCAGAGGGATAGAGATTGGGAAAGGTATCAGGGGAGGGGAGGGGATTTGGAGATTGGGTGGTTGGAACTGTGTGGAGTTGTACCCTCCTACCCTATGGTTTTGTTAATTTATCCTTTCTTAAATAAAAAATAAATTTAAAAAAAAGAATGTGTGTTAGCAGGGGCCAGGTGGTGATACACTGGGTTAAGTGTACATATTACTAAGCCCAAGGACTGAAGCAAGGATCTAGGTTGGAATATCTGGCTCCCTATATACAGGAGTATCACTTCACAAGTGATGAGGCAAGGTCTTCAGGTATCTGTTTGTCTTCTTCCTCTCAATTTCTCACTATCCTATCCAATTAAAAAAAAAAAAGGAAAAAAATGGCCACAAGGAGCAATGGATTTGTAGTGCAGGAACCAAGCCCCAGTGATAACGCTGAAGGAAAAAAGAAAAGAAAAAATAGAATGAATAAATGCATGATAGCTAAATACAGGAATAATGCCTTCTTAGCTATTAACAGGCCATGACAGTATAATCTAAAAGAATGTATGGAAGTATCAAGCTAATAGCATAATTACAATGTTTATTAACCTTTCAAAATGGAAAGGGTAGGCTAATTTTTATGGTGTCTGAAGAGTGGCAATGACTAGTTTCCTAGTTTGTCACCTACCCCACACTGGTGCCATGGAATATCTCCTCCTACTCTGTAGGAACTGAAAAAATGAATTCACTGATTTTTCATAATTTCTAGCTTGAAAAATTCCTTTATTGCAATGCCAGCAACTATTGAAAATTTCTAATTACCCCATCTGAGATCTTTCTTCATACTGGGCTGATGGAGACGGTTTCTCAATTTTGTTAAAGGTCAAATTACCTTGTTTCAGTATCTTCTGGTGATGGGCCAAATGAGACTAGCTTAATTTAATATGCCTCTGCTTCTTCTTATTATCTTTTTTTTTTCAATCAAAGGGGCATCCATCATGCACTCTTCATTCTGACTGATATTGATCAGGTAATTGCCCTCAGCTTGTCAAACTCTCATGATTTTTATAAGAATGAGTCTTTTCTAGAGGAAAGTAGACTCAGAAAGAGTTACAAAGAGTATGATTAGAAGCTTTCCCAAAAGCAAGGCAAAGTAGAGGCTAAGATAGGAAAGGAAATAAGAGGGTGAGGGAATGGAGGAATGGAGTGTGTGCAGTGGTATGTGCTTATGCAGTTGGGTTATTGGAATTTCAATGATCTGCTTGATACAAATACAAAGAAAAAAGTCCCCATCTAGCACGCTTGAAGGCAATTTTCATAGTAGCCAGATTAATGGTTCACACAGAGCGCCTGTGAAATGAACATACACACACCAGTTCCACCTCAGGATCAAAGTAGATACTGTTCATAGGGATTAGGAACTCATTTTTCTTTTCTCTGGGTAAGTTTGATGTAATTAAACATTAGCCAGAGCTTTAATTTATCCTAGATTATCTAGTGAAGATGAATCCCAAAATAAAAGAACTAGTTTCTGCTAGAAGAGGAGTTCCTCCAGGAAATAGTCCAATGTTGCTTTAGAGATGTCTTTTAATTTGTCTGGCATGCCAAGCTCAGGGAGATTCTGAGAAAAAGGCATTCTTGCACGACACACTAAGGCATAGAGGAGACATATTGAGCGGTATGCTTTATGTGAAATAGAGCAAGGTTACAAAAGCTCATGTTAAGAGTTTAGAGAATAAAAATGAGTCCACATCCAGGGTATCATTATTGTTAACAACTGTTTTTCAAGTGGTGCTAGGTGTCCGACAGCAGTGTCAAGTCAGCAGGGAAGAGACATTCTGCAGCAAGATCTTCATATAATCATCCACCATTTCTGCAGACATTTGAGACTCGCCTGACACCCTTCAACTGAGAGTTCTTAAGAATAAGGACACAGCTTTGTCACCTTGAGAAAATTGAATAAATAGCCCCTTAACAGGTAATGTCTTTGGTGAACCTGCATTACAACTGACTCCTTAAGCAAGTCCTTTTTTTTTAGGTATGCTATACTTAAAGGACTTCCTCTCACCCTTCGGTATATATACTCTTGTGAGAAATATGCTTGTGACTCATACTGAACCTTGTATTATCATTTCCTTAATCTTGGAGATGTTCTTTTGAATTGGTTAATCTACAGGCAATGGACTTGATTCACAATTTCCTATGAAGTCTTAGTAATCATGCATTGGGTAAACGTCTTATAAATTAAGAACTAAGGGGCTGCGTGGTGGCACACCTGGTTAAGCACACGTGTTACAGTGTGCAAGAACCCAGGTTCAAGTCCCCCAGTCCCCACCTGTAGGGGAGAAAGCTTTGCGAGTGGTGAAGCAATGTTGCAGGTGTCTCTCTCTCTGTATCTCCCTCTCCCCTTGATTTCTGGCTGTCTCTATCCAATGAATAAAGATTATTACAAAAAAAATAAAAATGAGAACTGAAACTACAAAATTGATTTCAGGTGTACTGATTTTTTAATGACTGTTAATTTTAACAATGAAGTCAGTATAATATCACATAATGTAGATAATTTAGAGATTTTTTATTTTTTATTTTTTTTATTATTTATTTATTCCCTTTTGTTGCCCTTGTTGTTTTATTGTTGTAGTTATTATTGTTGTTGTCGTTGGATAGGACAGAGAGAAATGGAGAGAGGAGGGCAAGACAGAGAGGAGGAGAGAAAGATAGACACCTGCAGACCTGCTTCACCGCCTGTGAAGCGACTCCCCTGCAGGTGGGGAGCCGGGGTTGGAACCGGGATCCTTATGCCGGTCCTTGTGTGCTTTGTGCCACCTGCGCTTAACCCACTGCGCTACAACCCGACTCCCAATTTAGAGATTATTAAAACTAGTCCTGTTATTTACTTTTTTGGTAACTTGGTGCCTATCATTTTTTACATTAAATGCACAATCTTATTCTGCATTTTTAAAAACCATTTTTATTTATTAATGAGAGGGATAGGTGGAGAGAGAGAGAGAGAGAGCCAGACATCACTCTAGTATATGTGCTGCCAAAGACTGAATTCAGGACTTTATGCTTGAGAGACCAATGCTTTATCCACTGCACCAGCTCCTGAACCACTATTCCACATTTTATTTATTTATTTTCCATTTCTTTAAATCTATGGTTAATACTTTAAGATTACCAGATTTAAGATTCCACAACATAGTCACCACAAAGTTCTGTTTTCCCACTCTCCCGTCTCCCAAAGACAACCACCATACTTCTCACAGGTCTTAGAAAAAGTTTGCTTGCTTCTCTCTCCCTTTTTTTTCTTTCAGATTTATGTATAGCATTTCTCTAGGTACACATATGAGTGAAACCATCTGATATGATTTTTCTTCTCTTTATGGTCTTTATATGGTCTTTCTTCTCTTTACTTATTTCACTTACAATATCACCTCCAGTCTATCCATTATGTTTGAGAGGACACAATATCATAGTTTTTGATTGAAGAGTGGCATTTCATGGAATAGATAATATAACATTTTATCAGTAATCTGTGGATGTTATCCCACATTTTAAATGAATGTTTTAGTTTTGGTTTCCCCAATGGCAGCAACATGATTATAAAAAAAAAAAAAAAAAAAAAAAAAGCATTGCTTGTTGGAAAGTTGTATTGGATTTGTAACTTGAATTTTCAAAATTTCTTTCATGAAAACTGAATTTATTATTGAAGTTGTGTCTCCTATTGGGGGCCACAACTAACCTAAATAACAGGATAGCCCCTGGATTAGTTAAATGATACAGAATGTTGTATTACCCTTGGTAAGGATAGCCCAAGGACAAGTGTGATTCTGGGCTCAGAATCTGAAACAACTTATCTGCTCTTCAGAGAAAGATCATAGTAAGTGGAAGTCACTGCCAAAGAAAAAGAAGAAGATTCAGGGAAAATAACTAAGGGAAATTAGAAGGTTATTTTCTCTGCTCTTGGTTCTGTATTTCAGGGAATTCTCTATTTTAATTTGTTTCACATTCTCCTTTTTCTTACTCTATACTTCAAATGAATTGCTAGGGGCATATCAGATTAACATAGTCAACATACATGCAGTGGATCAAAGGTCCAGTCAGTGTGCTACTACACACTTGCCCAGTTTGCTTTTTTTTCCAGGAAGTCTCCAATTATGAACTTAGTTGTGTGCATGTGCATCTCTGCATGTGTTCTGAGTGGATATGTTTACACATTTGCCATTGGGTACTTTCATTGTTTTCCTGTTGGGATATACTTCCCTGGATGGAAGATATAGCTATAAGCTCACCACAGACTTCCCTCCCCACTCCAGCCCCCCTCTTCCCTAGGCTCCTGTCTCAAGGACACTAGAATTATTAAAAGCAAATATCATAACATTTTCTAGTTGTGGAATCTTAGTTGTTGAACACTTTCTGCGAATCTAGACAAACACTATTACTAAGAATGAATACTGTTTATTTCATTTGTTCATACTTCTTACATTTACAAGATAGCAGAATTTTTCTGTTAGTTTCAATGGTAATGTGTGTTGGTACATATATATGTGCCTATGCAGTTTATGGGTATATGGTAAATTGGCCAATCAATTTAACATACTTATCCTTTCACATTTTCTGAACTAGCAATATTTGTGAGAAGGATAAACCCTCAGTGAGCTATTTTTATTTCTTAAATCATGTGTGGAATGTGCCTTTTGGCTCTTCCCTGTATAAATAATGTGTAAAATAATCAAAGCACCATCAAGACCTGACAGTTTAGGCCTTTGATAAATAGGGCTTTCTGTGGGATTATCATATGACATTTCCAAATGAAATTATATTTATGAGTCATATAGCATACTATTACATTATCTTTCCTCAATGTGGAGTTTGTCTAGTTTGCAAGGAGGACAAGAAAGCAATGGACCTGGAACTGAATGTCTTTAATTTTTGAACACTAATTTTTTTTTTAATTAGTTAGTTCTATTGTTGTAGTTACCATTGTTGTCATCCTTGTTGGACAGGACAGAGAGAAATGGAGAGAGGAGGGGAAGACAGAGAGGGGATGAGAAAGATAGACACCTACAGACCTGCTTCACTGCTTTTGAAGCAACTCCCCTGCAGGTGGGGAGCCAGGGACTGGAATCGGGATCCTTAGGCCTGTCCTTGTGCTTTGCACCACCTGCACTTAACCCACTGAGCTACCGCCCAACTCCCAAACACTATTTTTTTTTTTTTTTTACGGAAGCCATCATTTAAAATTTCCCCAATTGCTCATTTAAGATTTCTGAACTTCTAAAAGTAATATTATGCTTTCTGTTTTCGTTTCAGTTACTTCAGATAGTTAAAAATCAATGGGCTCAGAAATCCTTAGACCTGGGCTAATCTAACAGTCTCTTTTTAGGAATGAAGGAATTGAAAAGAACTAGAAACACCATTTAGATATTCTAAGCACTGGCATGCTTCTCCAGCTAATCTCACAGTTTGCCTATACAACCATACTCAGACAAAACTTTGTCAAAGCGCCTTAATGACAACACTCTGATAAAGAAATATGAGTATTGTCAGATACAGTTTTTCTAAAATCAGAGATCTTAGAAAAATGTGGACCTTCAGAATTCGTCTCACATGTTCTTCCAGAAGTATGCAGGTCACACAGTCATTTCCTTGATGAGAGTAGCATTAGGAAATTCATTTCTAGGAAGACACAGTTCTGTGGTACTTGTATTGCACTAAGTTTGAAATAGGACATTGAATTTTAGATGTACTTCTAAAACTACATTCTAGTTGGACTTCCCTTATGGACCAGTATATGTTATGTAGAATTCTCTCCAAACAATGATGGTGGTTGGGGTAAAGTACAAAACTTTGCTGGAGAGTATGGTGATTTATACATACCATGTGTGAGTGTGACGGGATAGCCCTGAAATCTCATAATTTCCTAAAAACAGTTAAACCACAAATAAAAATAAAAATATATAATGATTTCAAAAATAAGTATATACATGGAACTCTCCATTTAATAATGTTGATGCTTCAGCAAGCAAAACCTGTACATAATGCAGAAGTAAAACTTAGTTACTGTTACTACTTTTAAAAAAATATTATTTATTTATTTGTTTCCGTTTTGTTGCCCTTATTGTTTCCATTGTTGTTGGATAGGACAGAGAGAAATGGAGAGGGGAGGGAAAGACAGAGAGGGAGAGAGAAAGACAGACACCTGCAGACCTGCTTCACCACCTGTGAAGCGACTCCCCTGCAGGTGGGGAGCCAGGGGCTCAAACCGGGATCCTTAGGCTGGTCCTTGCGCTTTGCACCACCTGCGCTTAACCAGCTGTGCTACTGCCCGACTCCCCTGTTGCTACTTTTTAACAATAAAAATTGAAAGCTCACTTTCCTTTGATTCACAAGAATGCATGCAATAAAATACAGACATAGAACTGCTGCTTTATAACACAGACTAAAATGACATCTCTATAAAGCTCTACTCCAAATAAATGTGTAGTCTAACTGATCCCATGATTGCTACACAAGGGATTTCCATATAAAGCTAAATAATGTGACCCAACACAATGGAAAATTGAGAAATAACTTTTATCAGACTTACTGATTTTGGGATTATCATTAGGGTTATCACTGGAGTTCAGTGCCTGCACAATGACTCTATCACTTCTGGTGGCTTTCTTCCTTCCTTCTTTCCTTCCTTCCTCTCTTCCTTCCTTCCTTCCTTCCTTCCTTCCTTCCTTCCTCCCTCCCTCCCTCCCTCCCTCAGTCCCACCCTTCTCTTCTTCCCCCTTTCCTTCCTTCTTACTATTCTTCTTTACTCCTTCCTTCTCTCCTCTCCCCTTTCTCCTTCCCTCCCTGCCTCCTTCTTTTCTTCCTTCTTTTCTTTCCTTTCTTTTCTTTTTTTGATAGACACTGAGAGAAACTGAGAGGAAAGGGGAGATATAGTAGGAGAAACAATCTTCCTCCTGTAGAACTCATAAAGCCTACTCATAAAGCTGCCCTACTCCCACAGCAGGAGAGCAAGCACCTAAACTCAGACTCTGGTGCATGGTAACGTGTACACTCTACTGCGTGCACTACTGCCAGGGACCCAAAGAATAAATGTTTAAAAGGTTTTTTAGACTATATTATCAAAAATCCTTTTAGTCATGAAAATGAAACTTTGTAGAAATTGAAAAGATCTTTTTGAGTTTCTTCAGTGTAGGTTAATATTCTGAATAAGGTAATTGTTAGAACACTGGCAAATGAGTGTCAATCACTTCTTGATACTTCATAAACACCAGCATTGATGTTTCTGAATTCTCAAGCTCTCCTTTTTGCTGTGATTCAGAAAGTCATACCTCTTCTTTGGAAATGACATAACCACCAGCCAAAAAATCATTTTAAATACACACACGTGTGCATCATCCTGGGGGGGAGGGGGCCGGGCACCACACCAACTTGCGGTATAAAAAGCAAAATCAGTGGAATCTGTTCACACTCTTTCTCCTTTTAGATACTTTCCCTAAACATGCAAAAGATCCATCAAGGAAAACACTTCTCCAATTAGCTGGTATCGATGTAACAAATTTTTTTTAAATGATGGGACTCCAGTCTTACCGGAATTAATGTTAATATCTCCGATTATTTTGTTAAACAACCAAACTAAATGATTTAGATTATAGCCACACCTTTTGCATAGCAGTAACTGTAACTTGCCAAATGCTACATTTCATCTGCACCAGTTCATAGTATTGCTTCCTTCAGATAACCTCTCTTTTTTCAGCTAGTTATTTTCAGTGAATTTTACAAAATTAGGGAATAGAAGCAAAGCTCTACTTACAGTGGCATTTGGAATTAACAAAATGGAATCTTTCCAACTGGGACTGTAGCATGTAAAAACAAATACACACACAGACACACACACACACACATACACACACACATTCTGTGTGTTCATAGTCACGTGCAGATGCAAATCTCTCTTCCTCTCTCTAATGAAATAATGATGCCCTATTTTACACAGTTTCATGGGCAAGTAATAAGAAATATGTCTAAAGGGGTGTGGCAGGCTAAGGGTTAAATCTGATTGTAATTAGATTGCAGTATGCATGGTCGTGTGGTTAATAGTAAATTTTCCTTGATTAACTGGGCCTATTTGTTAAGAGCTCCTATTAACACTAGTGCTCTCGGTGTTGGCTGTAGAGACGCACCATGGGCCAGTGCAAAATTAATAAAGGCAGGTATGCATGCTGATTAGAATGTGGCAGTTTAATGAACTCTTTCAACATTAAATTATTTAATGCATTCATGCTCATGCAGGCTATTCGATGGTCAGCTTGACCACCTATGTGTTAATATTGGGAATTGGAATGCAGAGAGTGGAAGAGATATAGTGTTGTATGAGGTAATTAGCTCTCATGTCTGATAAATGGGGCGATGCCCATGTGTGTGCATGTCTTAGTACGCTAAAAATGGTGCTTTCATTAGCTGCAATCTTCTGCAGAAATTTCTATAAATGTTGAGTTGGATTTTTGCACCACAAACAGTGGGTCTGATAGCCACATTTACTGTCCGTTGACTATTGGAGGCAAATTTCATGTTAGCTGTAACATAAGCTGTCTTGTTAAGATAAATTGGTGAAAGTAAATTGATAGGAAGCTTATCAATAAACATTTCCAATCTGGACATAATCTCTAGTTATCATATAGAAACTTCTCTCTATAAACCTAAATGTTTTGGCAAATAAATGCAAATACCTCAGAGTCTGAGAAAACAATAAGCTTTTGTCTTTGTACAAAGCTCTATCGTTTACACAATGCTTATACTCATCTCATTGCACTTAATCTTAATCATAATCATTTTAGGTGAAGTTTGTATTTTCTGTGTAGTGTCCAATAACTTTAATTCTTAGTTATTCTAATTAGACTTTCAGAGGTTTAAATATGATTCCACAGCTACTTGCAAATCTAGTGTTTATGTGGAAATCAGTTAGAAAATAAGTTGATTTTTATAGCAGTTGGTGAGCATTCTAATAACTGCTCTTGGAACAATGTGGTACTTAGTAGGAACACAATAGAAGAAATTTTGTATGTATCAACATTTAAACGTATACAAGTGGGTTATCTACTTTTTAAAATGTGTATTATTGGAGAATTACTATTGATTTGCAAGATGCTATGATTTCTTTTTTAAAATATATTTATTTATTGGATAGAGACAGAGAAATCAAGAGGGAAGTGGGATATAGAGAATAAGAAAGAGGACATCAACCTCGTTAAGCACACGCAGTACTATGATCAAGGACCTGTGCAAGGACAGCCCCACCCAGCTCTGCCCCTGCAGAGAGGGAAAGCCTCATGAGCAGTGAAGCAGGTCTTCAGGTATCTGTCTTTCTCTCTCCCTATCTTTCTCCCCCTCCTCTCTCAATTTCAATTTCAATTTCTCCATCCTATACAATAACAATTAAAAGATGGCCACCATAAGTAGTGGATTCATAGTGTAGGCACAGAGCCCAAGAAATTCCCTGGAAGTAAATAAAATAAAATAAAATAAAAAGGACAAACACTTTCAACACTATTTCACAAAATATCTTCTCCCCTGCAGGTAGGGATGGGAGCTGGAACCTGAACCCTTGAGCACTCAACCAGAACTACCCAGCCCCAGGGTATGATTTTACACCTGCATATAAGGATATACAACTCACCACATACACTACCACATTCTGTGTCTCTTCTTTCCACTGCTATCCAGCATGGACAAATATTTGAAATGCCATACATTTCCCAAGACCCCAGGATCTAGAATTGTTGGGCAGTAAGCCAGCTTCCCCCTGCTTAAAGCCTCTGTCTCTAATCCTGTTTAACTAAGTACTACCCTGCCAGTTTAACACTGCTGTCTATATACATAACACTGTTAACTAAGCACCACCCTGCCTCCAGGGCATTGGTTTAATCCTCAATTTTTCCTTTTCCTCATCCCCTATCCTACATACATCCTCTTCCGACCTGACAGTTCCACCTCAGGATATATAAGGACAGGATTGTGATTAGAGATAGCTTAGATTGCGCTGCTTTCCACATGAAGAAAGACTGAACTGCATACCACTCAGCCATGAGTCCCTGGTCATCTCTCTCTTTTGCCCATGAAGCTAGCCCAGCATAGAAAAGTTTAGGGATTCACAGGAGCTTTCATAATGTCTGCATGGAATCAGATACTCTACTGTGTGACAGTCCAAACTGTAGTCTCTAAGAATGTGAAGAATACATGAATTAGAACTCTGTTGATGTTTACAAGATAACAAGACCATACAATGGGAAAGTATACCCTGGGAAGGGTTTGGTATGAATTTCTCTGTCTGGAGAGTTCTATGATTTCCGTGTCCCTCATTTTTTCAGTCCTCCTATTAAAATTGTATCTAAAATAAGAGAAAATTATATTCACTCTAAAAAAAAACATGTCAAAGGAAATAAAAGGAAGCCCGTAAAGATTAATGTGTATAATGCAGGATGGTATTTCTGTCTTCTAGTCTGGAAATTTCCAGAAACTAGCAATATGATTCTAAGCAATCTGTTAACTTTTCAGTTGTATGTGAAGGAATATGGGGTAAGTGAACTCCCAAGTTCTACAATCTTTAGCAGGACTTTCTAATTGTTTTTCCCCCTTTACAAGGAAAAGGAATGCCAGTGATCATGTTCTCCAGACTGCTCTCCACAGAGGTTGGACCAATGTACATTCCCACCAGCAGTGTAGGAGGGTTCCTTTGACCCCGACCCTCTCCAGCATTTGCTGCTGTTACCTTTTCTGATGTATGACATTCTCACAGGAGTGAAGTGGTATCTCATTGTTCTCTTGATTTGCATTTCTCTGACAATCAGAGGCTTGGAGCATTTTTTCATGTGTTTCTCGGCCTTTTGGATCTCTTCTGTGGTGAATATTCTGTCCATGTCCTCACCCCATTTTTGGATGGGGTTGTTTGTTCTCTTGTTGTTGATTGATTTACGTATATTAAACCAACCTTGCATGCCAGGGATAAACCCCACTTGGTCATGATGAACAATCTTTTTAATATACTGCTGCATCTGGTTGGCTAGAATTTTGTTCAATATTTTAGCATATATGTTCATCAGAGATATTGGTCTATTGTTTTCTTTTTTGTTTGTGTCCCTGTCTGCTTTTGGTATCAGAGTGATGTTGACTTCATAGAAGCTGGCAGGGAGTATTCCAGTGTCTTCAATCTTCTGGAAGACTTAAAAGTAGAGGTATTAGTTCTTCTTTGAAGGTTTTGTAGAATTCATTTGTAAAACCATCTGGCCCAGGACTTTTACATTTGGGAAGGTTTTTGATAACTGTTCCAATTTCATTAGCTGTTCTTCTTCTTCTAGCGTTTGCCTTTCTTCTGTAACCAGTCAACAGCGTCAGGTTGAGCCTGATGTCAAGTTTCAAAACCTCCTTTGAATCTGGAGAGGTGGCAGTCGTTGACTATGTGGGTCATAGTCTGTCTGTAGCCGCAGGGGCAGTTCGGGTCGTCTCTGGCTCCCCAGCAATGGAACATAGCGGCGCACCGGTCATGGCCTGTTCGATAGCGATTGAGGAGGGCCCAATCATAATGTGCTAGGTCAAAGCCGGGTTGACGCTTGCAGGGGTCTGTGATGAGATGTTTGTTCTTTACCTCAGATGACTGCCAACTCTGTTTCCAAGAGTCTGGAACAGAGAAGTTCAGTGTAGGCGTAGAGGACCAGATTGGGTGAAGAGACGTCAAGCGTTGAACAGGGTGGGCAAAGATATCTGTGTATATTGGCAGGTCTGGTCGAGCGTAGACGTGGGAAATGAACTTAGATGATGCCGCATCCCGACGAATATCTGGCCGGGCAATGTTGCTAAGAACTGGCAGCCATGGAACCGGGGTGGAACGGATAGTTCCAGAAATTATCCTTATGGAGGAATATAATTTGGAATCGACCAAGTGGACATGGGGGCTACGGAACCATACTGGGGCACAGTATTCTGCAGTGGAATAGCATAATGCCAGAGATGATGATCGTAGTGTGGAAGCGCTCGCGCCCCATGAGGAGCTGGCCAGTCTTGCAATGATGTTATTCCTCGCGCCCACCTTTGCTGCAGTTTTTATGAGATGTTTGTGAAATGACAGAGTGCGATCGAGAGTAACGCCAAGATAGACTGGCTGGGCTTCATGCCGGATTCTCGTATCTCCAAGCTGCACATTAAGCTCACGCGAGGCCGAGGCATGGTGTAGATGGAAAACAGATGACACCGTTTTTGCAGTGCTAGGGATTAGTCGCCATTTTTTACAGTAATCAGAGACATGTCTTTCGTGAGTGTTTCCTCGAGGATGTCGAACTTGGATGCCCGAGTTGCACAGCAGATGTCATTGGCGTAGATGAACTTCCTTGAAGAGGTTTCTGGGAGGTCATTGATGTAAATATTAAATAGCGTAGGAGCCAGAACAGAGCCCTGGGGGAGGCCACTTGAGACAAGTCTCCATCTGCTAGAATTGTCACTCAGATGCACCTGGAATCTTCTGTTTTGGAGAAGAAACAATATAGTGTTGGCCACCCATGGAGGCAGGCATCTTGAGATCTTGACTAGGAGACCACGGTGCCAGATCGTGTCATAGGCTGCTGTGAGATCAACAAAGACAGCACCCGTCTTTAAATTCTTCTGGAATCCATTTTCAATGTAAGTTGAGAGGGCCAGGGCTTGTTCACAGGTAGATCTTCCTGGGCGGAAACCAGCTTGGGCGGGTGATAGGAATTTCTCTGTAAGATGAGAAATATGTGACAGAAACAGCCTCTCAAGGAGTTTGTAACACACGGAGAGGAGAGATGTAATGGGCCTGTTCATGTTATCTACTTCCTCTTTGCTTAGTTTTGGAAATTATTAGGTATCTAGGAAATTGTCCATTTTTTCCAGGTTCTCTAGCTTGGTGGCATATAGTTGTTCATAGAAGCCTCTCATGTTATGTTGAATTTCTGTGGTGTCTGTTGTGATATCTCCTCTTTCATTTAGTATCCGATTTATTTGGGTCTTCTTCCTTTTTTTGTTTTGTGAGTCTGGCTAAAGGTTTGTCAATTTTGTTCACTCTTTCAAAGAACCAATATTTACTTTCGTTGATCTTTTGTATGGTTTTCTTATTCTCAATGTTATTTATTTCTGCCCTAACTTTAGTGATTTCTGTCCTTCTGGTTGCTTTAGTTTTCCTTTGTTCTTCTTCTTCTACGTCCTTAAGATGTGCAATCAGGCTGTTTATTTGTGCTTTTTCTTATTTCCTAATGTGTGCTTGTATAGCTATGAACTTCCCTCTCAGTACTGCCTTGGCTGTGTCCCAAATATTTTGATAGCTGTGTCTTCATTTTCCTTGAACTCTCGAAACATTTTGATTTTTTCTTTTATTTCCTCTTTGACCCAGAAGTTGTTAAGAAGTGTGCTGTTGAGCTTCCACATTTTGGGACTGTTACTAATCTTTTGTTGATTGTTAAGTGTTAGTCTAATTCCACTGTGGTCTGAGAAGATGCTTGGGATTATTTCAATGCCCTTGAATTTGCTGATGCTGTCTTTGTGGCCTAACATATGGTCTATCCTTGAGAATGACCCATTGATTTGAACATGATTTCTTTTAGCTCCATCCAAGATGGGGTGAAGAAAGTGGATTCGCCATTTTTAATATGTGGGTAGTATTCCATTGTGTATTTAATATCTTTTTGGTATTTTGAATTCATGTGACCCTCATGAAAATTCAGTGACATAGGAATAAATTTTATCCATGTTTCCAAAGTTGGGAAACTGAGTTTTAGAAACATTAATAGCCCCCATGGTCAGATACAAGAACTAAAACCAGAGAGTCTTAGTGTTCTTAATCCTGACCAGAGGGATATTGTGACCTGTATAAGTCAACATGGCAACAACTAACTACCTGTAATGAATGGTTGACTCATTGGAATACTTGTATTCTAAATTCAAATGTTCCACATTAAATCTTTGTATAAAATAACAAAGATCTCATGAGGAGTTTTGCTATAGTGAGCATATCTTAAAATGACTATTGTTTTTTTACTATTTGGTGTTTAATAAAGTATATTATTAAAAACAACTTGTTCTTTTTACATTTTAACGGGCCTACTAGGAAGTATATATGTATCTACATGTACATACAACAAAATATGTCTATTGATTAATACGTATCATTTCCCTATGTGGTTCCAATTTAATTTGCTTTCACACTTTTGTCATGAGAATATTTAATTAGTACACAGAACTCTAGTGGGGACAATCCAAAGTGGAAAACTACTACTTTAACCAAAAATTACTTGGTTGATCATGGCATAATTCATCGCACAATCTGATGTGGAATTTAGTGTCTATCAACACTAATTATAAGCCAAAATTATTTTTATTCTGATTTCCAAGAAACTCTTCTGGCATATAATAACAAAGTATATTGGACTTTTTCAGATGTTGGGATTCCTGGCTAGTTGTAAAACATCAGCATCTACAATAAGATTTTTTTAAGAGTAAGCATCATATATTGTTCATTATTTTGTAAAATACCATAACACAGGGGTCTTTGGGGCTTATTATATTAGTAGATTAAAGGCTGGTCTTGGCAGTACCAGAGAAAATGAATCTGTTAATGAAGGAGGAAATATATTTTTTTCTTTTTTTTAAATATTTATTTTATTTATTTATTGCCCTTGTTTTATTGTTGTAGTTATTATTGTTGTTGTCGTTGTTGGATAGGACAGAGAGAAATGGAGAGAGGAGGGGAAGACAGAGAGGAGGAGAGAAAGATAGATACCTGCAGACCTGCTTCACCGCCTGTGAAGCGACTCCCCTGCAGGTGGGGAGCCGGGGTTCGAACCGGGATCCTTATGCCAGTCCTTGTGCTTTGCGCCACCTGCGCTTAACCCGCTGCGCTACAGCCCGACTCCCAAAATATATATTTTTTCATAAAGTCTTAGAAAATAGCTCATATCACCGATTGTATATGTATCTGAGAACTAGTAATATCAATCAAAATACATCTCAATCACTTTTCACACAAGTATTTTCTATGTGAAAAAATTCAAAATTAAATTCTCTATGAATTATTTATTTCTTATTGACCAAATATATCTCCTAAAAGATATTAGCAAATCAGCAGATGGCATTAGGTGCATGAACCGGAAAGAAATTTCTCAAAAACCACTGTGAGAAGGACCCCAGTGGTGGCACACCTGGTTGATCACACATGTTACAATGCACAAGGACCTGGGTTCAAGACTGGTCCTCATCTGCAGAGGGAAAGCTTTGTGAGTGGTGAAGCAATGCTGCAAGTGTCTTTCTGTCTCTTTTCCTCTTTAACTTCTATCCAATTAAAAAAATAGAGATTAAAAAACCACTTGAAAAGCTACATCAAATATAATCCATGAATTATATCCTTGAATATGTACATCCTCATGATGAGACTATTACATAGATGAAAACACACAGAGTAGGTTACAAAGGGTTGTGTTAATTCATATATGTAAGAATTGAGTAAATTCATTGGATATATATATATATATATATATATATATATATATATATATATTAATAGAATACCAAAGAACAGTAAAGATAATTGAGGTAGACAACATAAGGGAAAGAAGTACTAAAACACCACATAAGAGTTTTCATGTGATTTGAGAGGCCATCATGTGTGATTTTTGAAATAACTCATCACATCAAAAACTCCAAATTTGATTGACTTTTGAAACAGTATAAACAACTTTTTTCATCACCTAATACTTAAAATTTAAAACCATATTTGACAGACACTGGATGTAGACTTTCAACACGGTGTTCCAAAAGTTAAATTAAGGATTTAAACACTAGGGGAAGTCTCCTGATTGACTCCACTTGTGCAACAGAACCATCATGATCCTTTTCCCACATGGGTGTCATGGGTTTTAACCTGTAAGAATACAGAAAATGAGCTTCATTCTTGCTCCTTTTCTTGGGGATTTTAAGAACACACCTTAAATTTTCCTGTAGTCCTTGTAATCCTTTTCTAATACATTTGGCTGAATTTGGTGTTCAGTTTAATTTAAATCAGCAGAATAATCCAAGCGAATCTAGGTTGCTGGAATGTTGCATTCGGAAGATCTGATCTATTAGCAGTTAAGGTATACCTAGATTCATTAGCATTTACTCAGTAGGCTTCCAGCAGGTGACTTTATGAGAGGAAGCAGATGCATCTGAATGTCACCTTACCAGACATGTGACTATTAATAGGCTTTTGTTCTGTCCATATACTATCGCTACATCCTGTTCCAAGAAAATATGGATAGTGCCATTAGTTTAGCTTATTTTTATAAACACCAATTTACTCAGAAATGTTTTCAGAGAGACTTTGACAATTAAAAAAGTACATATGTCAGACAGGTGCAATGCAAATTGACCTCAATGGCTTTTTAAGGACTAATTATGAAACCTGAATTTAGCATGGCCCAAAGGGCTAAATCACAGAGAAAGCAGTCAAAGATTGTAGGTTCTAATCCCCAAATTCATACTGTAACCTGAGAAATGATTTTTGGAACACACACACAAAAGTAAAAGACACACACACACACACATAAAGAAAGAAAAAAAAAAGCAAATAAAAAAACAAAACAGCCCAATTTTCTGGCTTTCGATCAAGTGCAAAGAAATCAGTTGGAGAGCCCAGGTGGTGCCACACCTGGTTGAGCACACACATTACAGTGTGCAAGGACCCGGGTTCAATACTCTATACCCACCTGCAAGAGGAAAGCTTTATGAGTGGGAAAGCAGGGCTGTAGGTGTCTCTCTGGCTCTTTTCCTACTTATCTTCGTTTTAAGTTTCTCTCTGTCTATCCAATAAAAACAAAAATTTTAAAAAAGGAATCAGTTGGAGACCTGCAATCTCAGACATAGCTAGGCACATCCTGAAGAAACTCAGTCTCCAAATGTGCTAAAAAGAATTTTTATAGTCAAGCATTTGAGACTAAGCAAATCTAATCAGTATACAAAGGAAGGAAAACTAGGAAATTCTGGTATAAATCCAAAGGGGAGTCTATTGATATAATCCCAAGAATAGAGAGATTATATTTGCACACTAGACCTATCAAAGTATTTACGAAGACTACTACTACTACTACTAGCGTTTGCCCTTCTTCCGTAGCCAGTCAACAGCGTCAGGTTGAGCCTGATGTAAAGTTTCGAGACCTCCTTTGAATCTGGAGAGGTGGCAGTCGTTGACTATGTGGGTCATAGTCTGTCTGTAGCTGCAGGGGCAGTTTGGGATGCATTGGATTGACCTTCTTGTGGTGCATCCCGTGAGTACCCATTCATTGGGGAAACTGACAATCCTTCCTAGCCGACTGAATCCACATGGATCCTAGTCACTTTCAAAGCCAGCAACAAGCAGCTCCTGACAGCTTTCAAGCTGTTGGTCCTGCTCTTCGAGTCCTCCAACTTAATGTTGAGGGGCTGTCCTTTCCCAAACACATTCTACGAAGACTAATAAAATACCAATAGAAAGAATACGTAACAAGAGTCACAGAACCCCATTTATTCTGGGAATGGCACATCTCTGCCTGCCTTCTACATAAAACATAAATAATTGTACCTGACCTGTAAATTTGAAAATTACCATAGGGAGAAACAATGCAAGCATAAGTATAAAAATTGGGTGGGGGGAGTCGGGCTGTAGCGCAGCGGGTTAAGTGCAGGTGGCGCAAAGCACAAGGACCGGCATAAGGATCCCGGTTCAAACCCCGGCTCCCCACCTGCAGGGGAGTTGCTTCACAGGCGGTGAAGCAGGTCTGCAGGTGTCTATCTTTCTCTCCTCCTCTCTGTCTTCCCCTCCTCTCTCCATTTCTCTCTGTCCTATCCAACAACGACAACAACAATAATAACTACAACAATAAAACAACAAGGGCAACAAAAGGGAATAAATAAATAAAATAAATATTTAAAAAAAAATTGGGTGGGGCACAGATGGTGGCACACCTGGTTAACCTTACACATTACAGTGAGCAAGGATGAGTGTTCAAGAGGATAATGTTATTGAATATTTCCTATACTTTGCTTTCTCATTAGCAAACAGTGAAATCAGCCTAGAATAATAAGTACTTAAAAATTAAGTAGACAGAAATAATATCTGCCTTATATAGTGACGGGAGAAGAAAGACTTTAACTACATTACAGAAATATAAGGTGATGGTATGGAATTACCTCTGGGATAATAATAGTTAATATTGATTAGTGCTTAGCATAGGCTAAAACTTTTTTTTTCTAAGAAGGTTATTTTCTTAACTCTTTGAATTCATCCACCCTCTTCCCATATGCAATAGGCATTGTAATTATTCCCATTTTATGGAAGTGGACTTTGAAGCTTAGAAAGAAAACTCTTTAACCCCCAAGACACAACATTTGAAGTCTAACAAAGGAGCTCCCATTCAGACACTAGAGAGAAAGAATGTCTTCTTGGGAAAGGGATTCCAAGCTCACAGTACTGATGTGAGCTTTATAGGACTAGAAGATGGGGTGACTGGAATTTTACAAGATAATAACTGCTAGGGGTAGCCTGTATTCTACTGAATACAGAAATAGAAAAGTTGAGAAAGAAGGGGGAGACAGAGAGGGAGAGAGAATGAGACACTTGTAGCACTGATTCACAGATTGTGAAGAAGTCCCCACATGCCCCTATACTCCCATATCCAACAGGTAGGAACCAGTGTCTTGAACTATGCTCTTGTGTACTGTAAAATGTACATTCAACCAGGTGTACCACCACCTGGCCCCTAAAACAACCTCTTTTTACATTTAAAAATGTTTTGCCATCAGCATTATTGCTGGGACTTGGCAGCTATAGGACAAAACCACAGTTGCTGGTGACTATCCCCTTAACCTCAGCCTGTTTTTTTTTCCTTTGATAGACACAGAGAGAAATTGAAAGGGAAGTGAGAGTAAAGAGAAAAGCAAATGAGAGACTGTTTCATTGCTTGTGAAGCTTCCCCTCTGTAGAAGAGGCCAAGGATTTGAACCTGGATCATTGTGCACTCTACTGGATATGAAATCACTTGGCCTCTAAGATTAACCTCTTTCTTTTATTTTCTTAGAAATATTAATATTTGTAAAAATTTCATTGGTGACTTAATATTACAGAATTATAACGGAGGTATAATTCTGCACTATTCTCAATGCCAGAGGTCTATATACCCTTTCCTTCCATGTGAAGCTACAGTAGTTCTCCCAAGGTTGCAGAAATGGACTAAAATTTTTATAGCTATGTCTATATGTGTGTGTGTGTCTTTTTTTTTCCCTATGGTTCTGCCTTGTCTTCCTTTCTAAGTCATATCTATATCTTATTGCTTCTCAATGTTCATCCTTTTTTCCTCTTCTCTCTTCCAGTCTTGATGGAATTGGAGTCCAGAGCCCTCTGGTCATCTTCCCTTATACATTTTCTCCCTCTGGAATTATGGACCAAATAATTTGGGGGGTACAGAGGTATATTATTTATGGCTTCTATAATTGATTCTCCACTGGACATAGGCATTGGCAGGTGAATATATATTCAGCCTATTTCTATCTTTCTCTAGTGAGGTAGGGCTCTGAGAGGTGAGGCTCTGTGACACATTGGTGTCTTCCCTAGGAAGTCAGGATAGAATCATAGTAGCATCAACAACATGGTGGCTGAAAGACTGTGAGGTATAAAGCAGGACAAAATGATTAATGATTTAGTTAGGGTGTAAAGAAGATAGGAATTCTATTTTAGTAAGCTTCTAGGGACCCATGACTTTGGTTTTGCTTGAGTGTGATAGCTAACATGGATATCGACAAAAATATTGTCGGGAGCATGATCTCAGAGTTGATAAAAGGGATAGATAGTTGGACTAGGTAGGGCAGAGAGTAGCTCCCAAACTTGATGAAAATCTCTTAATAAAATTAATTGTAGGGAGTCAGGGGTAGTTCAGAGGGTTAAGCGCAGATGGCACAAAGTGCAAAGAATGGCATAAGGATCCCAGTTCAAGCCCCCGGCTCCCCACCTGCAGGGGAGTCGCTTCACAGGCAGTGAAGCAGGTCTGCAGGTGTCTATCTTTCTCTTCCCCTCTCTGTCTTCCCCTCCTCTCTCCATTTCTCTCTATCCTATCCAACAACAACAACATTAATAACTACAACAATAAAACAACAAGGGCAACAAAAGGGAATAAATAAATTAAAAAAATTAAATTAAATTAACTGTATACCCCATCAACCTGATCCATGACCCATATATGTTTATATTTAGCATAGAAACCTGTGTAGCCAATTAATCTCTCTGAGTCTGAGCTCGCAGTTCATGGTCACAGTTGGGAACATTCTAGGCTGCATTCATTTTAGGACCAGTCTTCCCTGAATGTTAGTATTGGATGATCCAGCCTCCTTTTGAAGGGTGGGAAAGTCACTATTGTTACTACTTTATAGGTAGGACAAATTCCTAGAATAGTCCACAAGTGGGCTTATTATGAAGTTCCTGATGAAAGTGACCACTAATGGTGGAGAGAGAGGGATCTATTAGATGTCTAAGCCCATCATATCTGTGTGGGAATCTAAAAAGTCCCGAACTAAGGTCCCAGATGATGGAATGGTTTCTTGCCCTTATCCAGCTTGTGTAGTCCTTTCTTTATCTTTCCAGCTTAGACTTTCACCTAGGCATGAAAGCAGAGTGGCCTTTGTTGTATCCAAACAGATATTTGGTGCGTTATACAGCCTGCGTTCTTTTGGCCTTCCTACTAGACTGCCAAATGTATTAGGTCTAATTCTGATCAGTTAGACAATTTCTGATGGGGGGATTCCAGAAGATGGCAGAATGAAAAGCTGCTAGTGGCTTGAGCTCCAACCACATCTACTGGAAACGGTAGGATTTTTTGCCTTTAGTAGACCAGTCAATAAGGGGTCCTAGCGGTGACACCAAGGAGGTGACTATAACTCAATTTGGGTTAGAAAATAGAGTAAAAAGAAATGGAAAAAATTTTTCTGTTAAATTATTATTCCCAAAGTGCACCCCCTCCCCTCACCCCCACCCCCATAACCAGTCCCTCAGGACCAGAGATCTGCTCCTAGAAGGCTCCCCTGCTGAGCTTCTTTCTTTACCAAGATTCCTGTCCCAACAGGGAGTGTCATTCATTCTAATTCTATTCCCTTCTGAAACCTTTGGCCTTTTTTCTTTCTAAGTAGCCATCCAAGCTGAAGACAGGAAAGGTTTTTTACTCTGTTCTATTTTATTATCAATACAAGATAAATGCTTACCCATTTCCCCCCCCCCCACCTCCTTCAGGTTGACCAGAATTAACTGTTAGTGTATTTTCCATTGCTAGGGGACTGGGTGTCTTACTCACTGCTAAAATAATTTGTTTCACTTTTCCTACCGACCCTACCCATTCTCCCCCCCTGCATAGCTAATTAAATAGTAAAAAATAAATATTCTTTCCTTTCACTGCTCTTTTATTACTGTTCTTTATCTTTTTCTTTTCTCTCTCTCTTTCTTTTTTTATTCTTTTTCTCATTCTTGTCATCTTTTCGTCCTTGCTCCTTCAGCTTTCTGAATTCACTGATACACGTTTGGGAATTATTTTGGGGAAGAAATCTGACTCATAGTGGACTCTCTCTGTGTGTATCTCTGCTCTACTTCCCTTTCTCCTTTAGGTACCCTTATAATATACAGTGGATAGTAGATATGCATAACTGTCTATTCCTGCTATTCTTGTCTAGTCCTGAGGTTTTTTTTTTTTTTTTTTTTCTTAACAATCAGCTGCCTCTACTCAGGAGGCTTCAGGAAAACTGGGACAGGTTTTTTACCATACTCTATTTTATTATTAATATTATATAAAGGTGTATCTCTTCCCCCCTTTAGGTTGACCAGAATTAACTCTTAGGGTATCTTTCATTGCTAGGGGACTGGACATCTTAACCATTGTGAGAGGAACTTGTCTCACTACTCCTATCTCCTCTACAGACTCTCCCCTTCTCCCTCCTCCTAGCTAATTAAAAAAAATAAAATAAAAAATAAATTGATCAATTAAAAAATTTCCTTTCAATGCTCTTTTATTACAGCTCTTTTTCTTATATTTTTGTTTTCTCTCTCTTGTTTCTCTCTTTTTTAATCTTGTCTTTCCATTTCTTGTTTCCTTCTTTTTGTCTTTCTGAACTCACTGATATTCATTTGTGAATTATTTTGGGGAAGAAATATGACTCAGAGTGGACTATCTATGTGTGTATCTCTGCTCTACTTCCCTTTCTCCTATTGCTACCCCTAGAATATACAGTGGATAGTAGATTTGTATAATTGCCTATTCCTGCTATCTATTTTTTTTTCTTTCTCTTTCTTCTTCACTTGGATTTGGTTGCTATTTATTCATGGACTGGAGACATTGTTTGGCTAACTGGTAATGATTAAGCTGCTTCAATCCTTGCTTCAGTTGCTATTGTAATTCCTGAAGTTGGTGATTGCATTTGTCATAAAGGTATTTAGTACAGTGTTGCTTGTACTCAAAACACAACAACTGAGGAAAAACAGGACATAAAAATAAGAAACACATAAATTTAAAAAAATGGGTAAAACAAAAACAAATAAAACTGCTACTACAGAGAATGAAGACAAGATCCCAGAAGAAACTACAAATCAGCCAGAAGTAACCATAGATAAGAAAAGTATGCAAGAAATAATAAACCTATTACACAGAAATGAAAACTACTTTGGAAGAAAGGAATGGAAGTATTAGGAAAACAAAAGTTGAGACCCCCAAGGAAAACACTGATTATCTTGAGGCAATTAGAGAACTGAAAGCTGAAATAGCTGAACTGAGGAAAGAAGCTGAGGGAAGGGAAAGCAGACTAACAGAAGCAGAAAACAGAATTATTCAGACAGAGGATGAGTTAGAGAAAACTAAGAAAGACATTAAAGAGCTCAAAAGAGATTGAGAGACACTGAAAACAACAACAGAGACATAAGGGATGATCTCAAAAGAAGTAACATTCATATAATTGGCCTGCCAGAGGAAGAAAGAGAGAAAGATGAAGGAAACATTCTAGAGGAAATAATAGAAGAAAACTTCTCAGACATGAATAATAGAAAGGACATCAAGATTCAAGAGGCCCAGAGAGTTCAAACAGAATCAACCCAGACCTGAAGACACCAAGACACATCATAGTCACAATGAGAAGAAGTAAGGATAAAGAAAGGATCCTAAAGGCTGCAAGAGAGAAACAAAATGTCACATACAGGGGAAACCATAAGACTATCAGCAGACTTCGCCACTCTAACTCTAAAAGCCAGAAGAGAATGGCAAGATATCTATTGAGCCCTGAATGAAAAAGGGTTTCAACCAAGGATAATATATCCTGCTAGACTTTCATTCAAACTAGATGGAGGGATCAAAACCTTCTTAGACAAACAAAAGTTAAAGGAGGCAACCATCACTAAACCGGCCCTGAAAGAGGTTCTAAAAGACCTCTTATAAACTAGAATATCACTATAATATTTACAATATATCAGAGCAAACAAAAATTTGTTGAACAACGGCACTACAATACATTAAATCCATAATATCAATAAATGTCAATGGCTTAAACTCACCCATCAAAACGCACAGAGTGGGAGGATGTATCAGAAAACATAACCCAACCTTATGCTGATTGAAAGAATCCCATCTGTTACAACAAGGTAAACACAGACTTAAAGTGAAAGGATGGAAAACTATCATACAGGCTAACAGACCACAAAAAAAGGCAGGAACAGCCATTCTCATCTCAGACATAATATATTTTAAATTAAATAAAGTAATAAAAGATAGGCAAGACATTACATAATTATTAGAGGATCAATCAGCCAAGAAGACTTAACAATTATTAATATCTATGCACCCAATGAGGGACCATCTAAATACATCAAGCACCTACTGAAAGAATTTAAAAAATACATCAATAATAATACAATAATAGTGGGAGACTTTAATACCCCACTCATACACTTAGACAGATCAACAAAGCACAGAATCAACAAAGATACAAGAGAATTAAATGAAGAGACTGACAGACTAGACCTCTTAGATATTTTTAGTATACTTCACCGCAAGAAACTGGAATACATCTTCTTTTCAAATCCACATAACAAATACTTAAGGATAGACCACATGTTAGGCCACAAAGACAGCATCAATAAAGTCAAGAGTATTGAAATCATCTCAAGTATCTTCTCAGACCACAGTAGAGTAAAACTCACATTTAGCACAAACAGAATATTTTGAAAAGTCAAATATTTTGGAAACTAAACAACATACTCCTTAAGAACCACTGGGTCAGAGAGTCACTCAAGCAGGAAATTCAAATGAATGTTTCTGGAAACAAATGAAAATGAAAACACAACCTATCAAAATATTTGGGACACAGCTAAAGCAGTATTGAGAGGGAAAATTATAGCCATACAATCACATATTAAACAACAAAAAGCTCAAATGAACGATCTTACTGCACATCCCAAGTCTTAGAGGAAGAGGAAAAAAGGAACAATAAAGCAACCAGAAGGACAGAAATCACTAAAGTCAGAGCAGAAATAAACAACATCAAAAATAAGAGAACCATACAAAAGATCAATGAAGCCAAATGTTGGTTCTTTGAAAGATTAAACAAATTGACAAACTCCTAGACAGACTCACCAAACAAAAAAGAGAGAAGACTCAAATTTATAGAATTGTAAACGATGGAGTAGATATCACAACTGACACCACAGAAATACAGAGAATCATGTGAAACTTCTATGAAGAACTATACTCCACCAAGCTAAAGAATTTGGAAGAAATGGAACAATTCCTAGAAACATATGCCCTTCTAAAACTGAACCCAAAACTACAAAACCTAAATGCACCAATCACAGACAAGGAAATTGAAACCATTATTAAGAATCTCCCCAACAACAAAAGTCCTGGACCAGATGGCTTCACAAACAAATTCTACAAAACTTTCAGGAAACACTTAGTACCCATACTGCTTAATTTTTTTGATAAGATTGAAGAAACAGGAATACTCCTTTCCACCTTCTATGAAGCCAACATCACCCTGATACCAAAAGCTGACAGGGACACAACGAAAAAGGAAAACTACACACCAATATCTCTGATGAACATAGATGCCAAAATATTAAACAAGATCTTGGCCAACTGGATACAGCAACATATCAAAAAGATTGTTCATCACGACCAAGTGGGATTCATCCCAGGAATGCAAGGCAGGTTCAACATCTGTAATTCAGTCAATGTCATTCACCACATCAATAAAAGCAAAGCCAAAAACCACATGATTAACTCAATAGTTGCAGAGAAAGCCTTTGACAAATTCCAACACCCATTCATGCTCAAAACTCTACAAAAAATGGGAATAGATGGGAAATTCCTCAAGATAGTGGAATCTATATATACCTACAACAAACCTACAGACAACATCATACTCAATAGACAGAAGCTCAAAGCATTCCCCTCAGATTGGGGACTAGACAGGGCTGTCCACTGTCACCATACTCTTCAACATAGTATTGGAAGTTCTTGCCATAGCAATCAGGCAAGAGAAAGAAATCAAAGGGATACAGATTGGAAGGGAAGAAGTCAAACTCTCACTATTTGCAGATGATATGATAGTATACATAGAAAAAACCTAATGAATCCAGCAGAAAACTACTGGAAGTTATTAGGCAATATAGCAAGGTGTCAGGCTACAAAATCAATGTACAAAAATCAGTGGCATTTCTTTATGCAAACACTAAATCTGAAGATAAAGAAGACAACCAGAAATCACTTCCATTTACTGTTTCAGCAAAATCAATAAAATACCTAGGAAGTTGACCAAAGAAGTGAAAGACTTGTATATTGAAAACTATGAGTCACTTTTCACGGAAATAGAAACTGATACCAAGTAATGGAAAGATATCCCATGCTCATGGATTAAAAGAATAAACATAATCAAAATGAGTATTCTCCCCAGAGCCATATACAAATTTAATGCAATACCCATCAAAGTTCCACCAAGCTTCTTTAAGAGAATAGAACAAACACTACAATCATTTATCTGGAACCTGAAAACATCTAGACTTGCCAAAACCATCTTGAGAAAAAAAAACAGAAATGGAGGCATCACACTCCCAGCAAATGAGTGGCTGAGAAAGTTGTGGTGTATATACACAATGGAATACTATACAGCTATCAAGAAAAATGAACCCACTTTCTCTGCCCCATCTTGGACATAGCTAGAAGGACTTATGTTAAGTGAGCTAAGTCTGAAAGATAAAGATGAGTATGGGATGATCCCACTAACCAACAGAAGTTGAGAAAAAAGATCTGAAAGGGAAACTAAAAGCAGGATCTGACTAAATTGAAAGTAGGGCACCAAAGTAAAAACCCTGTGGTGAGGGGTAGACATGCAGCTTCCTAGGCCAGTGGTGGGGGGGTTGGTCGTATGGGACACAGTCTTTTGGTGGTGGGAATGATGTTTATGTACACTCCTAGTAAAGTGTAGTCATATAAATGACTAGTTTATTAATATGAGAGGGGGAAAATTAATTGTATGTTTCGAAGTTTTTTAAATACAGACTGAATCTTCTTAATATATAGGCTGTGTATTGATATGTGGACTCTCTCAAAAGCCTAGACCAAGTAGATCAGAAGCAACCAATGGCACAGCTACATACAAGATACTGGGTACTATACAGCAAACCCTAACAAAAGGGCTTTTCAAAGTTAACCCAATTAGCAAATAATGTGATGATAGCATTAACTATCGATTGTCTTTTTGAACCCTAAGACAGCAGGAAACTCACATCTTCACTATAGAGCCTATATTTCCCCCAGTCCTGGAACCTTAGGATAGGGCCCACTTTCCCACATGGCTCTCCCAATCCATATCAAATAATATTGTGTCAGCCGATGGCAACCTAATCAACACAACGATTGCCACCTCAACATGCTTCAGCTCAGACTGTGTCCAGAGACTTCACGTGTGGAATGACAACCCTTCAGCTTCATTACTCTGGTAAGACATTTCCTTTCATAGTATTCTTTAATTCTGTCTCAGGTGGTTCACTTTCTAACAAAGTCCCAAAACCTAGATATAGACCAGGTTCTGTGAGAGAGAGCATATGTTCACATGTATCCATAAACTAGTGCAAAATATATACCTGAAAGCAGAAGTACACTAGAGTTTGCAGTGAGTATCCTCCTAACACTTCCTCTCCACTATTCCAAGCTTTGGGTCCATGATTGCTCAACAGTTTGTTTGGCTTTGTATGTTAACTCTCTTTTTAGCCACCAGGTTCCAGATGCCATCAGGATGCAGGCCAGGCTTCCCTGTACTGAAGACCCCACCAATGTGCCCTGGAGCTCTGCTTCCCCAGAGACCCACCCTACTAGGGAAAGAGGGAGGCAGACTGGGAGTATGGACCAACCAGTCAACATCCATGTTCAGCGGGGAAGCAATTACAGAAGCCAGACCTTCTACCTTCTGCAACCCTCAATGACCCTGGGTCCATGCTCCCAGAGGGCTAGAGAATGGGTCAGCTATCAGGGGAGGGGTTGGGATATGGAGATTGGGTGGTGGGAGTTGTGTGGAGTTGTGCCCCTCCTACCCTGTGGTTTTGTTAATTTATCCTTTCTTAAATAAAAAATAAATTTTAAAAAAAGAAAATTTCTGATGCCTTCTTTAGGCACTTCGACTAGGATCTTATGCTTACTAGGTCTAAGTTTAATCATAGAAGGCTATTAAGCACTTTTACTTTGAGTCATATAATTGTCCCTTGCATAGGAATATGTGTACACCTGTACCCAGCACCCTAGGCCCTAGCCTGTATATAGTACCTGTAGCTTTGTCAAATAATGTACCATCTTAAATGGAACTAGGTAGTTGCCTATGTTATGAAAGGTCTCACTAGATTAGAGAAGTTTAGAGGTTGACATCTCAGATTTGGTGTTCTTAATGACAATCCATAGTAACAAGTCAGTAACATGAGTAGCATTTAGTTGAGGTCAACAGAGGCAGTATAAGGGTAAGGCATCAGAATGAAGAAACATCAAGAAATGTGGGCACAGTGATAGAGGTTCTAGGACTAGGAGAAATAAGAATCTTTTTTTTTAATTCTTTTCTTTTCTTTTTTATAAAAAGGAAACACTCACAAAAACCATAGGAAAAGAGGGGTATAACTAAACACAATTCCTACCACCAGAACTCCATCCCATCCCATCCCTTCCCCTGATAGCTTTCCTATTCTTTAATTGCTTCCCCGCTGAACGTGGGCATTGGCAGGTCAATCTATAATCCCAGCCTGTCTCTCTTGTTCCCTAGAAGGGCAGGGTGCTGTGGAAGAAGGGCTCCAGGACACATTGGTGGGGCCCCAAGGAAGTCTGTTTGGCATCATCTTAGAATCTGGAACCTGGTGGCTGAAAAAAGAGTTGACATATAGAGCCAAACAAATCATTGACTAATCATGAACCTAAAGGCTGGAATAGTTCATATGCAGAGTTGGGGGGGTCTCTGTTTTGTAGATAGCATTAGGCCTATTTTAGTTATATTCCAAAGAGCCCATTATATATACTTTTTTTTTTTTTTTTTTTTTTGTTCCTCAGCCTGTCATCGTATATGTAGGTGGATCCAAGTTATTGTCTGAGGAGATGATGTCATTGCTGGACAAAAGACCAGAAAGCTGTATCAGGGAAGAGTGTAGCTCCCTAATATGGGAAAGGTGTATAAATATTGTTGACTGTAAACACCATTGATTTTATCTGATCTTAGGATGTGGCCTATGTGACTTCTGCATCCCTGTAGATCTGAGCTCACATTCTGTTGTCATGAGTAGGAATGTTCCAAGCTGTCCCAATTTCAGAAAGCATCTTCCTCAGGTGGAACATAGAGTATGTTGATCTTAGAGAGAATGAGGAAGGTCCCTGGTAATCTTAGAAAGAGTTTCAAACAGCAATAGTTAACTATTAATTTAACCAAGTTAGTTGGAGTTTTGTTTTTCTTTGAAAATCCAGTGATAGTGTACTTGACCTCTCTATGTGTTGTGCTATTTAGGGGTATCTATTAATCACCGTATCTTAGATACTGACAGAGCCAGATAGGTTTGATCTATCTCTCCTAAAGTTTTAGGTAACTTAGATATTTAAAACACTATGTATACAAACATATTTTTAAAGCTTATGAACATTTTTAAATGTTTTAATATTTTATTTATTTCCCTTTTGTTGCCCTTGCTTTTTTTATTGCTGTAGTTATTGATGTCACTGTTGTTAGATAGGACAGAGAGAACTGGAGAGAGGACGGGAAGACAGAGAGAGGGAGAGAAAGATAGACACCTGCAGACCTGCTTTATGGCTTGTGAAGCTTAGCCCCTGCAGGTGGGAAGCTGGGGGTCCTTGAGCTTCATGCCACGTGTGCTTAACACGGAATCCCACTCCTTGAACAATCTAAGTCCAGTCTCCGAATTTAGACCATCCTCTTTCTATGCATTATTTACCCAACACTGGTGAAAAAAAAGAGAGAGAGATTAAATTCCTAGTGGCTACCAGTTGCACTAAACTTGGAACAGGAGTCAAGTGGAACAGAATAACTACCAAAATGAATTCAACAAGGATCCATATGTTAAATTTGGTTTAGACTTCCCTAAATTATTAGAAATCATTTCATAATCTGTTAAGGTCTAGCATAGATTTAGTAATGATGCACATTTTTGTTTGTTCATTTTTTGTTTTTTGTTTTGTTTACTCAGTACTACTCACTTCTGGTTTATGGCTGGAGATTAAATTGCCACATCAGAGTCACAAGTATTAATGTTTGTTTTATAACCACTGTGCTATCTCCATGGCCCTGCCACAGCTTTTTGTTCTTTTACAGACACTGCATTAAAGTATGATGTATTTACTATTTTGACTTTTACAGTATCCCTTCACCAACCCTTTAAATGTCTGATAAGATCCAAAAAGAATATGATTTCTCCCCAAGTTTAAGTGAGCTTTTGTTTGCTTTTAAAGGTTATTTATTTGTTAATGAAAGGGAAGATAAAGAGAAAACCAGAGCCTGATGCTGGAACATGGAATTCCTAGGAATGAGCTCAGGACACCATGCTTGAAAGTCCAATACTTTGCCACTGTACCACTTCCCAGGCTTACCAAACTGCAATTCTATCGCCTTTAAAAATAAATAAAGTGAAAGTTTTTTTTCTTTCTTTTATTCCATGAAGGCTTAAGCTATTTCTGACACTAAGTTGGACTGAATGAAACTGTTTTCATATATTTTGGGTTTTAGGAGAAATTCTTCAGGTGCATTCTGGTTTTAAGTAATTGGCTGTTACTGTTATTAATAAGAATTATATGGCTAAGTCCCAATGCCATGCACTAAAAATTTACCCCTTAGGATCAATCTTCAGTAGTAATTTCAATGTGTTGAAATATAATTTCTAGTTCACAAACCTCTTAAAGAAACAAAACAGATATGGGAGTTTAAGTTTGAAATAATAGAAACCTCCTAGACTGTGATGCTTGGAATTAGAAATGTATAATAATTAGTCATAGTTCTTCAAATAGAATCAGCTTTCTATAATTTGTAGGAATAGACTGATACATGAGCCATTTATAAGGGACTTTTAATAGTGATTGTTTTTCTATGTAGCTTTTCAAATGCAAGGAACCTCTGGTTATACTGCTTTCTATAGAGCCATTTTCTTTAACTTCAAATCTTGTAATACATATTATTTGAGTAGCTCGAAAATGTATTATTGCCTTTAAGTAGGTTGTGAAAATTACCAGCTCACACAGATTTCATCAATATGTCTCATGCTAGGTTTTACTCCTGATGTAAAATAAAAGAAATTGACCTTCTTTCCTTTCTACCTGATATAATATGCTGCTTACCTTGGAAGAAAAGAAATGAGTCTGCTGATAAACAACTACTGATGTGTATTTTTAAGTATGGGCAAATTCTAAGTAAAGGTAATCTAGGATTCCGTGACCCTGCCTGTTTAGGCAAGAAACAAGCAGCAGCCCCCTTATGGGTATTCATTCTTTGTATCCTTGTAATTTTTCCTATAGATATTCTACAAAAAAAAATCTATTCCATATTCTTCAATTCTCTATGCTAGTATCTGCCATATTTTAAAACTTGATTCAACAATCATTCCACATATATCATGACTTGTGAAATGCTCAGTAACTTTCAATAAAAAAGATTAAATAATTTTACATAAACACATTTAAAATGTCAGGAGAGGAAAAATGGATCTATTTGAAGTTGATTGTTGTCCATAGTTCATAGAAAACAATGAAATTATCAAGAAAGCATCCTGATATTATATAATCCCTTTGACAATAAGTCAAATCTAGACTTTTAGAATTACATATCTTAAAATGAAATTAATATGTGTAGTAAGATGATAGAATTTTTTAAAGAGCTTGTCTTTGGTATAGCCAAGAGAATGAGAATTTGTACTGAAATACGTTAATGAACTCTATGCCATGTGCTTTTTTACTAATATGCTTAATCAGGAGTGTGTTTATTATTTTATAACCACCATCATTTTAAATATTGCTGTGTCAGAGGTCTCAGCAATATCTCTTTTATAAAATATACAGCCATCCGAATCCTAATACCCAAATATTTAAACAAATTTACTGCAAAGTCATGTATTTCTTTCATTATATAATCACAAGTGATTTTACTGATGCATCCTGGTTGCCAGAAGTCAGATCAAAACATCTTGAAAAAAATGCCAAATTTCATTTTTTTAATAATTTTTGTTGTTGTTGTTTGAATTTAATAAGAAATTCAAGTGGTCTGGGAGGTGGCACAGTGGATAAAGTGCTGAACACTCAAACATGAGGTTCTGAGTTCAGTCCCAGCAGCACATGTACCAGAGTGATAATCTGGTTCTTTCTCTCTCTCCTCCTATCCTTCTCAGAAATAAATAAAAATATTTAAAAAAAAAAGAAATTCAAAAGTTGTGCATATCATCAAGGAGTCTATAGGAAAGAGCATACTCTATACAAAACCAAGATTGAATAAAGCCTAATTTTCTTCTCTGATGTTCTTAACTTCATCTGGAGAATCATTTCAGTTTCATATCAATACTAGGCTATTTTACTGTTTTATTCCTGAACTGTGAATGGATTTATGAAGCTCTTTCTTCTTGTAAGGACTCTGAGAAATAATCACTTTTTATTCTGAAATAAAAATGGAGAGCCCATTCATAATTAAGATGATTTATATTTTCAAAATAATATTGCTTAGAAGACCAGGGTGATCTGTCTCTTGTAAAGTGACTCATTGCAAGAATAGCTAGAGAACATGACCCTGAAACTTCACAATGAATAGGTTTTATGTTATGTCAACACTTCCAAGATCAGTATGGTCTCTAAAGAGTTCAAGAGTGAAGTGGAAGCACTCCTATCAATGATACTTTTGAAAATGTAATGTGTTTTCCAGGTTTCTTGAAGTCAAAATCAGTGCGATGGGAAGTTGACTGCTCCATTTTCCACTAGTCAAGGTGGCCTGTGACTAAGGAGACAGGAATATAGTGCTGGGTATTGGATATTTTGGGCATAAGTGAAAAGAAGTTCCATTTTCCATTTCCAAGTGGAAAATGTTGTCAAATTAATAGGTAAACTTAACTCTATTAAATTCTTTTTTATCTTTCCTCTTGATATATACCAATATTCTCTATATTTTCTTTCCTTTTTATGGCGCTCCTAAATATTTTTGTCAGTGTATTTTGTCTACTGAGCCTGGACAATGCACACACTTCAGAGTGGCCTGTTTTTGGTGTGCTGTCTGTTTTCTCTGGCATATTTTGAACATTGATAATTGGATACCTTTACAAAGGCATGCCTGAGCTGAGGATACTTTATCTTCCGTGTAACAACCCTATATTCTCTCAGGATTTAATTCAAAGACCACTTTGGAGAAATAATGTATACCACTGGTTATTTTACCATTTACATGCAAAGAGCCAGCATCATCATATTTAAAGATTAAAATTCCCCAGCTAGATTGGAAGTTGCTAGAAAAAGAAAAAAAAAACACCTTTCATACAAATTCAGAGTGTGTGAAAGACATGTTTGTTTTCTTGCTTCTTTCTCTAGTGAGACATAGGATAGAAGTAGTAGAAAATATAGACTGTTCACTATCGAAAGTTACTCACATTTTAAGACATATTCATACTTAAAAACTGCTCTGTGAGACCATCTCAGCTAAAGATGAGTTGCAAGTATTTCATTAAAGCAAACACTGAAAATGGAGTCATATTAAATTTAGCTATAAAATTAATTTTTTCTAAAAGAGAAAACTTGAAAAATATAATAGTTCAAGCCTCAAGTCCCCACCAGCAAGGGAGATGCTTCACTAGCAGTGAAGCAGTGCAGAAGGTCTCTCTCTTTCTCTATCCCTCTCTATATTCCCTTCAATTTGAACCTCTCTGTCCAAATTAACAAAAATAAAAACATGAACAATTAGTACACGTGAATGAGTTAAGTCAAGCTGATATTTAAAAAGTATATGATGTATGGCTTTTGATTCAGATGCAAACTGCTTCCTTCTCTTTGTTGAGAAAATATGAAACAAATTAAATAGATAGTAAAAATGATTCACTAATTACAAAAACATCCTTTGCATAGGAATTTTTTGAATATTTATTTATTTTCCCTTTGTTGCCCTTGTTGTTTTATTGTTGTAGTTATTATTGTTGTTATTGATGTCATTGTAGTTGGATAGGACAGAGAGAAATGGAGAGAGAAGGGGAAGACAGAAGGGGGAGAGGAAGATAGACACTGGCAGACCTGCTTCACTGCTTGTGAAGTGACTCCCCTGCAGATGGGGAGCCAGGGGCTCCAACCAGTATTCTTACACTAGTCCTTGTACTTTGTGCCACGTGCGTTTAACCCTCTGCACTACCACCGGACTCCCTGCATAGGAAATTTTTTTTTAACTCTTTATTGGGGAATTGATGTTTTACATTTGACAGTAAATACAATAGTTTGTACATGCATAACATTTCCCAGGTTTCCATATAACAATGCAACCCCCACTAGGTCCTTTATCATCCTTCTTGGATCTGTATTCTCCCCATCAACCCACCCCAGAGTCTTTTACTTTGGTACAATAAGCCAATTCCAGTTCAGGTTCTACTTGTGTTTTCTTTTCTGATCTTGTTTTTCAAAGTCTGCCTGAGAGTCAGATAATCCCATATCCATTCTTCTGTTTCTGTTTCTTTTATTTCACTTAACATAAATTTTTCAAGGTCCATTCAAGATTGTTGGGAAATATGCCAACTCCCCCCTGCTCCATTACTTAAAGCTGTGGTCTATTTACATAATCACTGCTTTACCAGAGATCCACCCTGCCTGCAGGGCATTGGTTTAATCCCACTGGTTCACACTCTCCTTTTGCTCTGCCCCCTCTCCTAGTCACACCCTACCACTTCCTTCATGGTATGTATAAAAGAATCTTCTTTTCTGATTAAACACACATTGGATTGCCTTCTAGCTCCACGAGTCCCAGAGTCTCTCTCCTGTGATGCTAGCCTGACAGGAGTTCCTGATCCCTCTCCCACGCAGCAGTCTAGGTTGGCTCTAGTTGAGTTCTCTCGAACCCAGAGAGCACATGCTCCGAAAGAAGCACCCTCAGGCTATCCCTGCACAAGATCAGCTGAAAACGGTGAAGTCATTATTTTTTATAGCTGAATAGTATTCCATTGTATATATATATATATATATATATATAAAATATATAATATATATACAATGTATATATAATATATATGACATATAATAATATATATCATATATTATATACATATATACATATACATATACATATACATATACATATACATATACATATACATATACATATACATATACATATACATATACATATACATATACATATACATATACATATACATATACATATACATATACATATACATATACATATATATATATATATACCACAACTTGCTCAGCCACTCATCTGTTATTGGAAACCTGGGTTGCTTCCAGGTTTTGGCTATTACCAATTGAGCTGCCAAGAACATATGTGTACACAGATCTTTTTGGATGCCTGCATAGGAAATTTAAAGCATGTTAAGGATTTATCTATCACTTGCATCATTTACGTGGTTATGTTGAATCTAGGGACAAGGGAATGAGAAGATACTGTAAGTTTGAATTTACATGATGCCATTAATCCAAACAAGACAAAAATGCATGTCTTCCAAATATTTTACTCAGTTCTCTGGCCCTGAGGTTGCGAATTTCATAATAACATGAAGAAAAAATTAAAAGTAATAACTTTAAAGATTTATCATAGCCAGGCAACATATTATATATATATATATATATATATATATATAACCTTTACAGTGCATTCTCTTTCTTATTGTACTACCCTAGGTTCTTTGCCCCTGCCCTGGCCCTTTTTTAATTTATACATAAAATTATTATCATAATCTTTAGCAGGACCTCCCATTTAATTCTCTCACCTTACCACATGTCCTTCTTTTATGGTGACACTTCTCAAATCATATATTCCAAACATCCTGCTGCTATCAACCTCATTTTCCTCTAAATGTTCTAAAATTGGTCACACCCTAAAAGGTCAACCTTGTTTTTCTACTTTAGATGGTTTAACATGTAAAATACTACTTAAATTGGATCAAGTCAATTAGTCTTGACTTTTCAGCTCTATTTTGAATGTCAAAATTCTCACCACAATGCTATACATAAAATAGATGTTCTATAGACATACACGGTAATTGGTTAATAATAGGAGAGTTATTTTAAGTGTTTGTGTAGTACTAGTACATTGCTACATGTCCTACATTTTTGTAATGTTACTGTTTAATTCTCTACATGTAAATATGAGTACAATCTGCGACTGTAGGAGGAAAATCAGAAAAGGCTTCTTCTCCCACCCAAACCACTGTTCTAAAACTTCTCCCTAATGAGATTTGCCTGGTTTCATCATCTTTCTCAGAATTCTAAAAGTACTTCCATATTTAGAGGAGATGAATGTATTTGAATACCTGACTGGAGGGCAGTCAGGCTGTAGTGCAGTGGGTTAAGTGCAGGTGGCGCAAAGCACAAGGACTGTCATAAAGATCCTGGTTTGAGCCCCAGCTCCCCACCTGCAGAGAAGTCACTTCACAAGCAGTAAAGCAGGTCTACAGGTGTTTATCTTTCTCTCCCCCTCTGTCTTCCCCCTCCTCTCTCCATTTCTCTCTGTTCTATCCAACAACAACGACAGCAATGATAACTACAACACTAAAAACAACAAGGGCAACAAAAGGGAATAAATAAATAAAATAAATATTTTAAAAAAGAGAGAAGAACCTGGGTCTGTCATATATGTGAAACAGATACAGTATTCTACCCAATACTTTTAAGACAATATGTAAGTAAAAGGATACAGAGCTAGCAACCCCTATGCAAGAGCATAAAGAAAAGAGCTCATTTTTTTTCATATTGAGTGGCATTATGAATATTTTATAGGAGCTCCCATTGCAATTATTTGGACAATGAAATCTTTCAGAGGAGGATTCGCATCCAACTTTAGCATTTGTCTGTAAGACAGGTATTCATAAATTTCCACTTCCTTGGTTTAATTTGGATCTTAGGTAGGCAAACAAGCAAATGTTTCACAATGGATCTTTTCTTGTTAATCCTTCCAGTGATTAGCTTCTTTGTAAATTGGTATTGTCCAAACTCAATGAATATTACAGTTGGGTCACTTACAGAGGTGGCTTCTGCTATTAAACCTGGTTCTATTAAGAAAATTGCATTTGGGGGTGAGGAGGAGTGGACACAATTGGCAAGGAAAATTTGCAAAATTTCTAATAAACTCATTATTGGTGATCTAGACTACTGATCAGTATTGCCATATAAAGTCTAAAATTATCCATGGCACAAGTAGACTCTTGACATTTTGTCCAAGCATGTATCTCTGGCCAGTAATAATTAACTGGAAGGTAAAGAACCAGACATTTTCTTAATACAAGGCACCTCTCTCAAAGTTAGGGCTCTTCCTGTTTTAATAATCAAAAGGAAAAGACCTTTGGTACTTAATATTTAAACAAAATGTTTAATATTTACACAGTAAAGTTCTTCTTCTGATATTAAACCAGCATTAAAGCAGGGATGGAAATTGGTTTATAATCTCTGACACTAGGCCTGGAGCCTTGTAGTGTAGTAAACAATGTCACTCTTCAGATGGGCACCACCTGCAATGGGTTCAGAAATGTCAACTGTAATTAAACATTATATTTCAAGAAAAATTCATAGGTTATGTACATGAAGGACTGCCTTCCACTATGAGGAATTTCAAAGTGCCATGCTGTGTAAATAAGAAGCAGGTGTTTTTTTTTAACTGCATTTTTAAGGCACATGCATATTACTAAATTAATATTATTCTTCAACACATGCTCTACATTTAGAAATTTAAAGATAATTTCATGAAACTTGACTGGTAGTGATATATCTCTGTTATCAATTAACCCCTCTAACTACAAGTAAGGAATGCCGTGAGTGTGTGTGTGTGTGTGTGTGTGTGTGTGTGTGTGTGTGTGTGTGTGTGTGTAGGGGGTGGTACACCTGGTAGAGTCCAAATAGCACCATGCATAAGGATCCAGGTTTGAACTCCTGGTCCCCAACTTCAGGGGGAAGCTTCAAAAGCTACAAAGCAGTGCCGATCTCTCTCTCTCTCTCTCTCTCTCTCTCTCTCTCTCTCCCCTCAATTTTTCTTAGTCTATCAAATAAATATATTTTTTTTCCTTTTTTTAAAAAATTTTTTATTTAAGAAAGGATTAACGAACAAAACCATAAGGTAGGAGGGGTACAACTCCACACAATTCCCACCACCCAATCTCCATATCCCACCCCCTCCCCTGATAGCTTTCCCATTCTCTATCCCTCTGGGAGCATGGACCCAGGGTCATTGAGGGTTGCAGAAGGTAGAAGGTCTGGCTTCTGTAATTGCTTCCCCGCTGAACATGGGCGTTTCCCTAGTAAGGTGTGTCTCTGGGGAAGCTGAGCTCCAGGACATATTGGTGGGGTCTTCAATCCAGGGAAGCCTGGCCAGCATCCTGGTGGCATCTGAAAACTTGGTGATTGAAAAGAGAGTTAACATACGAAGCCAAACAAATTGTTGAGCAATCATGGATCCCAAGCTTGGAATAGTGGAGAAGAAGTGTTAGGGAGGTACTCACTGCAAACTCTAGTGTACTTCTGCTTTCAGGTATATATTTTGCAGTAGTTTATGGATATGTGTGAACATAAGCTCTCTCTCACAGAAACTGGTGTATATCTAGGTTATGGGACTTTGTTAGAAGGTGAACCACCTGAGATGAAATTAGAGTGTACTATGAAAGGAAAGGTCTCACCAGAGTAATGAAGCTGAAAGGTTGTCATTCCACACGTGAAGTCTCTGGACACAGTCTGAGGTGAAGCATGTTGAGGTGGCAATCGTTGCCTTGGTTAGGTTGTGATCGGTGGATGCAATATTATTTGGTATGGATTGGGAGACACATACGGGAAAGTGGGCCCTATCCAAGGGTTCCAGGACTGGGGGAAGTAGAGGCTCTATAGTGGACATGTGAGGTTCCTGCTGTCTTAGGGTTCCAAAAGACAATCGATAGTTAATGTTATCATCACATTATTTGGTAATTGGGTTAACTTTGAAGTCCTTTTGTTATGGTTTGCTGTACCGTATCCAGTATCTTGTATACAGCTGTGCTATTGGATGCTTCTAATCTACTTGGTCTAGGCTTTTGAGAGAGTCCGCATATCAAATACACAGCCTATATATTAAAAAGATTCAGTTTGTGTTTTGAGAAACTTTGAGACGTACAACTGATTTTCCCCCTCTCATATTAATTAACTACTGATTTATATGTCGACATTTTGCTAGGAGTGTACATAAACACCATTCCCACCACCAAAAGACTGTGACCCATCCCTCCCACCCACTCCCACCCCCCACTGTCCCAGAAAGCTGCATGTCTACCCCTCACCACAGGGTTTTTACTTTGGTGCCCTACTTACAATTTGGTCAGGTCCTGCTTTTAGTTTCCCTTTCAGATCTTCTTACTCAACTTCTGTTGATGAGTGGGATCAACATTTTTAAAAGAATGTTGTAAAGGAGGAGGAAAATATCTGATTTACCAAAAACTAACATGGTACACTAATGGCCAGGTTGGAATGGGCTCTCATCAGCCTCAAATATTTCTCCTTTATAAATTTAATACTGACTTTTAATTTCAATTAAAACTGGAAGATTTATACTTTTTAGAAGGATGATAAGGTATTCAAAGTTGTGGTGACCACCTATATCTTCTGTGATGTTCCCAGTCCTAGTGAGAATTAGAATAAATGATTCAACTAAATAGTGTGTACATGTGAAAAAGAGAGGAAGAAAGCCTCTATCTTCCCCCTAAATCGATAAAAATCCCTTCACTTCTTTCAGTAGCAATTTGTTTAAAAAAAACCTAACATAATAACTCAGAGATTTAAAATGAACCTTTCATGCCCTATAACCCTAATATTGAATATCACTTATATTATTTATTTTGGATACTTTCAAAGAGAAATTGAAAGGGCACACAGATAAAGAGAGGGAGAGAAAGGCATAATACTTGCAGCACTGTTTAATTAATCATGAAGTTTCCTCCTTGCAGGTGGGGGTCAGGGGCTTGAACCCAGCTCCTTGCTCACTGTAATGTGTGTTCGCTAAAGCAGGTGAGTCAGACCTTGCCTCAGTAAAGTTCATTGTAAAGAGTCTGCTTTTCTCTAATTATTTAAGGTGACAAGGAGAAAAGTGACTATACCTCTCATTCATGTCCTATCCTCATTCTCTGAATTACTTCATTGCCAAATAATTTTTGAAAGGCATCACATACCAAAAAGATGGCCTGACTATGCTTATGCAAATAAGCTTAGATTCATGATTAAGAAGAGTTTTATAGCAATACAGAGCCTCACCACTACTAGGCAGGCACTCTGCAGAGAGGCCTGGCACTGAACAATGGAGTCATGGCAATTGCAGAACTGGATCTGAATTGAGACATTAATTCTTGATTATTACAAAGAGTTTCTTGTTAATAGCAAAAGGCAATCTGCATTTAGATTCTTCTATGTGTATTTGATGAATAATTTTTATTTCTAATCAGATTTCCTTTAATTAATAACCTTTTCTTTTAAACATTTTACTTATTTGTTGGATAGAGGCAGACAGAAATTGAGAGAGGAGAGGGTGATAGAAAAGGAGAGAGAAAGAGAGACACCTGCAACCCTTCTTCACAACTCCTGAAGCTTTCCCCCTGCAGGTGGGGACCGGGGGCTGAAACCTGTGTCCTTGTGCACTTTGATATGTGTGCTCAACCAGGTGTGCCACTGCCTGGCCCCTATTGGCCTTTCCTTTCAGTAACATGATAAATATAAAAGCTATGTGAAAATGTAGGGAAAAGGACATAGCACGTTAAGGTAAAGAGATGTAAATGCTCTAAAAGTATTGACTAAGATAATAACCAGATTCAACAGTTGACATAACAGGTAACTACTTGAAGAAAATATAGCAACAGTACGTTAAGAGTAGCAGGGCTATGAGTAATGACTTTCCCATTTCCCAAATTTCTGTAATGTGATAATATGACTTTAATTATTAAAAGTCTATGTCTAGTAAGAAGATAATCACCTTGGGGAATTAAGAAGTCCATGATGTACTTGTTCAATGAACCATAGTAATGAAGATGTGGAGAAAAAAATTGCTGAAAGCCTGGATTTCTTTGTCTTCACATCCTCTATTCAATATCAAGCAGCTCAAGGGGGAACTTTAGCAATACAGGATAAAGAGCCGGGATAGGATACCAGAATCAGAGTACTAAGTTGATCTGAATCTGTAACTGCTGGTAAGCTCATTTCAGATGCAAGTTGTTAAAGATTCCCTTTACCTTTCTGTTAAAACAGTGCTTCCTGATCTCAAGGTAGAAGAAATAAAAGTGATGATACCTATCCCCACTCATAGTTTGTTCAGTCGTAAAGGTCTTGATTTTACCTACATTTACTGCTACTATAAAATAGGATTTTGACATAAATTACCCATTGCTTCTGCATAAACCACCATTGAATCAGAGTATACATGGATATTAAATTTATAATGTATTTTTTTAATGAAGCAGGGAGATAGGACATATCTTACACCATAATGCTAGTAAGTGAAACAACTGGCTGGGCACAGGTGAGGAGTTGGATTGTCTCACAAATTTCTACTTTAAAAAAATCCTACTTTTCAATCAATTAATAGTAAATATTTTATGTGACCTTGAAAAAAAATCTCTCAAAGCAAGATTCCCTTCTATATCTCCCAATAGACTTTCCTTTTTTGCAAAAAAAAAATTCTGTGATTTCAATGCGTCTATCACAGAGACAACAGCAAATAACTCCTACATGATAATCTTTATTAGCCAGCCAGGAGCTTTTAGGGGTGCAAATATACAGGGTTCCAACTCCAGACCTTTGGTATAAAGATAAGGTGAAGAACTGGACATCCATGAAAAAGTAATTAGAAAAAATAATCTTCCCTTGAACCTTCTTTGCCTGCTGAGATGGAAAAGGCTTAGGAAGAAGAATCCTAAAGCACTACACCTATCAAATAATAAGAATTCATTTAGGACAAATACAATATTAAAAGCTAATTTCCCACCACAAAATTAATTGATTCACTTTTCCCTCTACAAATATATTACTAAAACTTTCTCACCACACAAAGTCTCCAAACAAAATTAATGGCTTTGTTTTGAAAATTAATTAAGATATTAAAAAATTATATTTCCACCAAGATCTCTGCTACTCCGATTAAATATTAACCAAAAACTGTCTTCTGCTTAAATAGAATTTAGCCTTTGAAGTGTTTTTATTCATCTTTTCTGATGTAGGTGCTTGAAATTCTATGAAAGTGCTGCTGCTACCCATTCTGGGCATCACTTACTGTAATTTATTTTCAGAACATAATTCTATTTATAAATGAAAATCCTATTAAAAGAAGACAAGAAAAATTAGTCCTAGACTTTGCATTGCTAGAGTAGAAACAAAATGAGCGGCCTAACCTGAAGTGACATTTACAAATTACCTGTTAATTTAAACCGGGTTGAGGGATGACAGAATTTAGTCAGACTGACAGGAAGTACCGAAGGAATGACAGTTGGGTCTAGAGCGGTCATAAAGCTCTCACTACTGGCACATTTATCTGTGTTCCTTTACTACCCCAGCACCTCCCCAAAAGCTTCCTCACTAATAAATAATATATTTGTAAAAATATTTACATTTTTGGCAGATTAGTCAGGAAAGGCTTTACACAGCCAGACACTTTTTTCCCCCTTTGTTAAAGGGGACACATTCATTTCTTTAGAAAGGAAAAAAAAAATCTTCTAGCTTCATCTGAGTAAATAACGCCCTACCCATCCACCACCACTATGCCACCTATTTGAGCCCAAAGATCAGTTGCTTTCTTTATGAATGCTGTTGACAAAGTCTGAGGGCACACGAATGCTTCAAGTAACTGGCAGTAAGTGGGTGCAGAGATATACACATCATGCTCACACGCCACCTAACTGTCTCTGAGAGACAATACTACCAGAAAGAGCACATGCTCCTTGGAATTTCTATTTGATATTCCAAATGTAACATCCAAAAAAAAGTCTGGTAAATTCAGTTGAAAAGTATAATATTTTAATGGTAAGACAAAGAAAGGGAAGAAATTATTTAGCTTTCTTCCTTCCTTCCTTCCTTTCTCTTTTTTTCCTTTCTTTCGTTCCTCATTTAAACTTAAAATATGGGGAAGAAACTATGTGGTTGACAGCACAGGTGGAACGGACTCAATTTATAGCACCACATAAAAACAAAATAAGACAAAGCAATAAAACATTTTAATGACAGAAAAAATACCCTGGGGTCTCTATCTCATTAAAAAATAGCAATATAAAGCTACCAGTCATATTGTCTACAAATACTGTATATAGCTAAATAAATAAATTGCTAAGATGGTAAAACTTCAAAGTTTTTTCTTTAAAGGTTTCTTTTCTTTTTCCTTTCTGTTATACTTGATAGGACAGACAGAAATTGAGAAGGGAGGGAGATAGATATATAGTCACCTGCAGACTTGTTTCACCACCTGTGAAGCTTCCTCCCTACACATGGGGAGCTGGGGCTTGAGCCTGGGTCCTTGCACATGATACCCTATGAGCTGTAGCAGATGTGCTATTTTTTATAAAGCGTGTATTTCACTTTCTATTTATTTATTTATTTATTTATTTATTTATAGTTAAGAAAGGAGACATTAACAAAACCATATAATAAGAGTGGCACAGTTCCACAATTCCCATAACCCGATCTCCATATCCCATCCCCTCCCCGATAGCTTTCCCATTCTCTATCCCTCTGGGAGTATGGATCCAGGGTCATTGTGGGTTGCAGAGGGTGGAAGGTCTGGCTTCTGTAATTGCTTCCCTGCTAAACATGGACATTGACTGGTCGATCCATACTCCCAGTCTACCTCTCTCTTTCCCTAGTAGGGTGGGGCTCTTTGTTAGGGTTTGGGGTATAATACCCAGCATCTTGTATATAGCTGTGCTACCGGTCTAGGATTTTGAGAGAGTCCACATATCAAAGACTCAGCCTATGTATTAAAAAGACTCAGTCTGTGTTTTAAGAAGTTCTAGACATATGATCAATTTTCCCCTCTCATATTAATTAAATAGTGGTTTATATGTTTACATTTTAATAGGAATGTACATAAACACCATTCCCACCACCAAAAGACTGTGTCCCATCCCCACCCACCCCTGACCCCCCCCCCCCCCCGTCGCACCAGGAAGTCCAATGGCCACCTGCCCCTTCAACACAGGGTTTTTACATTGTGCCCTGCTTTCAATTTAATCAGATCCTGCTTTTAGTTTCCCTTTCTGTCCTTCATTTTGATGATATTTATTCTTCCAATCCATGAACGTGGGATGTCTTTCCATGTCTTGGTATCAGTTTCTATTTCCTTGAAGAGTGACTCATAGTTTTCAGTACACAAGTCTTTCACTTCTTTGGTCAGCTTTACTCCTAGGTATTTTATTGATTTTGTTTCAACAGTGAATGGGAGTGTTTTCTGGTTGTCTTATTCTTCATATTTAGTGTTTGCATAGAGAAATGCCACTGATTTTTGTACATTGATACTGTAGCCTGACACCTGCTATATTGCCTAATAATTTCCAGTAGTTTTCTACTGGATTCTTTAAGTTTTTCTATGTATACTATCATATCATCTGCAAATAGTGAGAGCTTGACTACTTCCCTTCCAATCTGTATTCCTTTGTTTCTTTCTCTTGCCTGATTGCTATGGCAAGAACTTCCAATACAATTTTGAAGGGTAATGGTGATAGTGGACAACCATGTCTAGTCCCTGATCTGAGGGGAAACATTTTCAGCTTCTGTCCATTGAGTATGATATTGGCTGTAGGTTTGCTATATATTGATTCCACTGTCTTGAGGAATTTCCCATCTATTCCTATTTTTTGTAGTGTTTTGAGCATGAATGGGTGTTGGTTTTGTCAAAGGCTTTCTTTGCATCTATTGAGATAATCATGTAGTTTTTGGCTTTGCTTTTATTGATGTTGTGAATGACATTGATAGACTTATGTATGTTGAATCAGCCTTGCATTCCCGGGATGAATCCCACTTGGTCGTGATGAACAATCATTTTGTTATGCTGCTGTATCTGGATGGCCAAGATCTTGTTCAATATTTTGACATCTATGTTCATCAGAGATATCGGCCTGTAGTTTTCCTTTTTTGTTGTGTCTCTATCTGCTTTTGGTATCAGGGTGATGTTGGCTTCATAGAAGGTGGAAGGGAGTGTTCATGTTTCTTCGATCTTATGGAAAAGCTTTAGGAGTATGGGTATTAACTGTTTCCTGAAGGTTTTGTAGAATTTGTTTGTGAAGCCATCTGGTCCAGGACTTTTGTTGTTGGGGAGATTCTTAATAACAGTTTCGATTTCTATGTCTGTGATTGTTGCATTTAGGTTTTATAGCTCTTCTTGGTTCAGTTTTGGAAGGGCATATGCTTCTAGGAATTCTTCCATTTCTTCCAGATTTTCTAGTTTGGTGGCATATAGTTCTTCATAGAAGTTTTGCATGATTTTCAGGATTTCTGTGGTGTCAGTTGTGATATCTCCTCTATCATTTACAATTCTGTGAACTTGAGACTTCCTTTTTTGTTTAGTGAGTCTGGCTAGGGGTTTGTCAATTTGTTTAATTTTTCAAAGAACCAACATTTGGCTTCATGGATCTTTTGTATGGTTCTCTTATTTTCGATGTTGTTTATTTCTGCTCTAATTTTAGTGATTTCTGTCCTTCTGGTTGCTTTAGGGTTCCTTTGTTCCTCTTCCTCTAAGTCCTTAAGGTGTGCAGTAAGGTTGTTTATTTGGGTTTTTCTTGTTGTTTAATATGTGATTGCATGGCTATTAGTTTCCCTCTCAGTACTGTTTTAGCTGTGTCCCAAATATTTTCATAGGTTGTGTTTTCATTTTCATTTGTTTCCCGAAACATTTGAATTTCCTGCTTGAGTGAGTCTCTGACCCAGTGGTTCCTAAGCAGTATGTTGTTTAGTTTCCAAATTCTGAGACTGTTAATAGTTTTCTGTTTGTTGTTAAATGTTAGCTTTACTCCATAGTGGTCTGAGAAGATACTTGGGATGATTTCAATGCTTTTGAATTTGTTGATGCTGTCTTTGTGTCCTAACATGTGGTCTATCCTTGAGTATGTGTTGTGTGGATTTGAAAAGAATGTGTATTCCAAATTTGGGGGGTGAAGAACTCTGAAAATGTCCAAGAGGTCTAATCTGTCAATCACTTTATTTAATTCTCTTGTTTCTTTGTTTATTCTGTGCTTTGTTGATCTGTCTAAGTGTGAGAGTGGGGTATTGAAATCTCCCACTATTATTGTATTACTATTGATGCGTTTTTGAAATTCTTTGAGTAGGTGCTTGCTGTATTTAGATGGTCCCTCATTGGGTGCATAGATGTTAGTAATTGTTAAATCTTCTTGGCTGATTGATCCTTTAATCATTATGTAATGTCCTTGCCTATCTTTTATTACTTTATATAATTTAAAATTTATTGTGTCAGACATAAGAATGGCTGATCCTGCCTTTTTTTTGTGGTCCACTAGCCTGTAGGATAGTTTTCCATCCTTTCACTTTAAGTCTATGTTTATCTTGTTGGGTCAAGTGGGATTCTTGCAAGCAGCATATGGTTGGGTTATGTTTTCTGATCCATCCTCCCACTCTGTGCCTTTTGATGGGTGAGTTTAAGCCATTGACATTTTTTGATAATATGGATTTAATGTGTTGTACTGCCATTGTTCAACAAGTTTTTATTTGTTCTGATATGTTGCAAGTATTATGGTGATGCTCTTGTTTATAAGAGGTCTTTTAGAACCTCTTTCAGAGATGGTTTGATGACGGTTGCTTCCTTTAACTGTTGTTTGTCTGAGAAGGTTTTGATGACTCCATCTAGTTTGAATGAAAGTCTAGCAGGATATATTATCCTTGGTTGAAACCATTTTTCTTTCAGGGCTCGATAGATATCTTGCCATTCTCTTCTGGCCTTTAGAGTTTGGGTGGAGAAGTCTGCACATAGTCTTATGGGTTTCCCCCGTATGTGACTTTTTGTTTCTCTCTTGCAGCCTTTAGGATCCTTTCTTTATCCTTACTCTTTTCATTGTGACTATGATGTGTCTTGGTGTCTTCAGGTCTGGGTTGATTCTGTTTGGAACTCTCTGAGCCTCTTGGATCTTAATGTCCTTTCTGTTGTTCAGGTCTCGGAAGTTTTCTTCTATTATTTCCTCTAGAATGTTTGCTTCCCTTTCCTTTCTTTCTTCCTCTGGCAGGCCAATTATACGAATGTTACTTCTTTTGAGATCATCCCATATGTCTCTTCTGTTGTTTTCAGTGTCTCTCAATCTCTTTTTGAGCTCTTTCACCTCTTTCTTAGTTTTCTCTAGCTCATGCTCTGTCTGACTAATTCTGTTTTCTGCTTCTGATAGTCTGCTTTCCTTTCCCTCAGCTGCTTTCTTCATTTCAGCTATTTCAGCTTTCAGTTTTCTAATTGCCTCAAGGTAGTTAGTACTTTCCTTGAGGGTCTCATCTGTTGTTTCCCTAATACTGCTATTTCTTTCCTCCAAAGTTGTTTTCATTTCTGTGATTAATAAATTTATTATTGCTTGCATGCTTTTCTTATCTGTGGTTACTTCTGGCTGATCTGAAGTTTCTTCTGGGCTCTTGTCTTCATTCATTGTAGTAGAATGCTCTTGATCTACCCATTTTTTAATGTGTTTTTTATTTTTATGTTCTGTTGTTCCTCAGTTATTGTGTTTTGTGTACAGGCCACACTATACTAAATGCCTTTATGACAAATGCAATCACCACCCTCAGAAATTACAATAGTAACTAAAGCAATTCCTGAAGCAGTTTAACCAATACCAGTTAGTCCCACAATGTCTTCAGTTCATGAAATAATATCAACCAAATCCAAATGAAAAGGAAATAGAAAGGGAAAAAGGGGATAGCAGGAATAGACAAGTATGCAAATCTACTGTACACTGTATATTCTAGGAGTAGCAAGAGGAGAAGGGGAAGTAGAGCGGAGAAAGACACAAATAGAGTCTGCTCTGAGTCAGATTTCTTCCCTGAAATAGTTCACAAATGAGTATCATGAATTCAGAAGGCATAGGGAGGAGGAAGGGAGAAAGGAAGACAGGGGAACAAAAGAGAGAAAAGAAAAAAGGAAAGAAGAAAACAGTTAAAAAAAAAAAGCAGTGAAAGGAAAGTTGTGTTTTTTTTTTTTTTTAATTGCCTTGGATGTGGGAGAAGGGCAAGAGTGGATAGAGGAGGTATGAAAAGTGAGACAAGTTTCTCTCACAGTGAGTGATAGTTCTTTTCACCTAGCAATGGAAGGTATACTAAGAGTTAATTTTGGTCAACCTGAGGGAGGGGGGGCAAAGGGATATGCGTATATATATAATAGTATTAGTAAAATATACAGAGTAAAAAGCCCAAGCAGTAAGTCTGCAGCTTGGACCGCTCCCAGTTAGCATATGCACATTGAGTCTAGACAACTGATTGAGAAAGAAAACACAAAACCAAACAAAAGGAAAAAAAAAGTTTCCAGCAGTCTTTCCCAGGCTGGGTGAGGCTTGCTTGATTAGCTAATTGTCACTCCAAATGGGTCTAAGTCCCTTACTCAGAGGAAAAACAAAAATAGCCTAGAAACTTGGAAGAGAGGTTGGAGTGGCACCCTGGTGGGTCAGGAATCTTGGTAAAGAAAGGAGCTCAGTGGGGAGCCTGCTAGCTGCAGCTCCCAAACCCCAGGTCTGGTTATGGGGAGAGGGGGGTTGAGAGAAATAATTAAAAAATTTCCTTTCTTTTTGCTCTAATTTTTAACCCAAATTGAATTATAGTCACCTCCTTGGACTCATGTTTAGGATACCTCGTTTGTCCCTCTGAAGGCCAGGATTTCTAAGGCTTTCTAGCAATTGTTGTCAGAGCTCATACTGGTGCAGCTACCTTACAGTAGCCATCTTGGCTCCGCCCTTCTGTATTTCACTTTCTACCTACAAAAAGATACAGTCGACATATCCTAAGTAGCACTAATAAAAACTGTGTGGTTCTATATGTATACATGAACACACACAAATACAACACAATATACACACAACCCAAAGCACATACATCATATACCAACTGGTTTTCTTTTTCATAGCAAATGTTCTTATCAAAACAAAACTAGTATTTTTGAATTATTGATTTTAATCATATTTTATTTGTTATTAATAGTTTGTTGCAAGATTATGAGATTTACACCTAAGACTAGTATTTTTTCAAAGCAGACCAGTATCTTTAATTAATAAATTCATTATAATAAATACATTTAAATAAGCATAAAGCAAAATAAAATCACAAATGTATTTAAGTTAAAACGATAAATCAAAAATAAGAAACCATCACTTAAATTGACAATATAAAGACATTCTGGTGTTTCATCTACTTGTAGCTTGACTAAGACCCACACTTACATTTTCCATCTTCAAAAAGATTTCTCCATTTGCAAATTAAGCAACTTTAAAGGAATTGTTTCATTCTTTCTACTTGTTTATCCATTCTGCTATCATCCCTATCACTATAGGGAGAAATCTGTAACATAAAAGCAATGTTGTTCAGAAGGAGTAGGTAGCATAATGGTTGTATAAAGAGGCTCTCATGGCTGAGGCTCCAAAGTCACAGGTTCAATCCTCTGCATCACCGTAAACCAGAGCTGTGCCTCAAAAGCTTCACATATTGTTTCAGCAAATATTCTGAGCTGGTAAATTATTAGGTGTAGCCTTACTTATTTAGACAAATATCTCAAAACAAATATTGTGATGAATATAACTGTGAGACGTAATAATTATAAATATATTGTTTTAGAAGAGGAATGCTACCAGTAAAAAACAAACAAAAAATAAAATTTTAACCCAATGTTCCTGATTTTGCATCATTTATGTTCTAGTGTAAAGAATGATTTAGTTCCTCATGATAGGATAATTAGAATAATTACAGAAGTAATGAGTATTTCTCTAGAAAGTAGTTATTGAGAGACAAAAATACTCAATCTCAGCAAAAAGTCTGGAGTTAAATGATGATATAGTCTATTAGAAAAAAGTTCTTTTTCATTCAGTTCCTCAACTAGTCTAAATGAAAAAAAACTATCACATTTTAAAGGGCTCTCCACAAAGTCCTACATTCTAATTATCAAACCATTTAAAATTAACACCAAATTTAAAGTTCACAGAAGAAAATCAGGGAATGAAGTCAGGTGGTAGAGTACTGGGTTAAGTGCACATAACGTGAAGCGCAAGGACTGGAGTATGGATCCAGGTTCGAGTCCCTGGTTCTCCACCTTCAGAGGGCTTGTTTTGCAAGCGATAAAGCAGGTCTGCAGGTGTCTATCTTTCTTTCTCCTCTCTGTCTTCCCCTCCTCTCTTGATTTCTCTCTGTCCTACCCAATGATAACAACAACAACAAAATGGGGGGGGGGGGAATGACCACCAGGAGCAGTGGATTCCTAGTGCAGACACCAAGCCCCAGTGATAGCCCTGGAGGCAAAATATATATATATATATATATATATATATATATATATATATATGTGTGTGTGTGTGTGTGTGTATATATATATGCAGGGAACATTAACTCTTCATCCACCATTCCAATATAGCAATGCTCTAAGAAAGAATATTAAAGGCTCTGTGCTTCTTCTGACACATAAAGAAACACATTTTTGCATTACATGCTACTTTTGAATCTTTCTTCAATCTGAGTTTACAGATAAATTATAAATTATCTCTGTTTTAGGATTCTCTGTCACATAGCTGTCAAGAAAAATATGCCTATTTGGACAATCCTGGTTATTTCTACAAGATTTATGAAATGTTACTTTTCTTCAAGATTGATATCCATGTCCTTATTCAGTATATCAAGGACATATGATAATGATAGCGATCAATGTTATTTTAACACTGCACAAAGGCCAGAGTGTCAAGGCCATCACTTCATTAGACAACAGGACTATTGATTATTAACTGAGACTAGCTAAAATCGAAATATCTGTACAATCTCCCCATACCTCCTCCAAAAAAAAAAGTAGCCTAGCAGATTACATACTCTGTCAACTACTGTGAAACCTTCTCAAAACCAAATAAATGTAAGGGAGGTTATTTCAATGTATATTTTACAAAGCAGAATTTCTCTATATGATTCTCTATGATCTTTCCCACAAAATTGAAATCATTTGAGATTTGCAGCCTTGCCTAAGTACTGACTTTATTATGTAAAAACTGTTTAGAACTTGGTGGAGACAGGCTCTCTGCCTCTCATCCTCTGTCCAAAAAGTATGGTCACTGGGAATCGTGATGTCATGTAGGCACCAAGTCCCAGCAATAACCCTGAGGGAAGGTTAGGGAAATTGAGAAGTCATTGGGTAGGGTACTTTCATAGCCTGAACACTACCTGGTTTGAGCATCACGTGGGAGGTGCTGTGACAAAGGAGGAATCCTCAGTGTGTGTCCTGAGGTCCTGATTCCACCTGGAAAAAAAATTAGGGAGGTGAAAAGAAGAAATTGAGGGGAAGTGGAATAAGAACATGGTCTAGATTTGAGAGGGAGTGAAAGCAGAGAGAAAGGAAGTAAGAGATTACCAGTGTAAAGGGAAGCAATTAAGAACTACTTATGCCTTACCTTTCATATTTCTGCCATTATAGAACAGTAAATGTTTTCCAAGTATCACAGGGCTAGAGGAAATAAGATTGTTCTTCCTCTATGTTTAGAAAAGTATTATTGTTTAGCTGGTTCCAATCATTTTTACATGCAAATTTATCAGTAGCTCATTCTCTTTGCCCTGAGCTATGAAATTTGTACAATCTCATTACAGGTGTTAAAGAGGCCTTTCTGTCCTGGAGTCATATTTCTGGAGTCTAAGGCAATTTCCCCAGAATATGTGTTTTAATTGGACCATGCTTCCTCATCAACACAATTTCCCTGTTGACCAGGCCTCTGTGTGCATACACTTAAGAAAAAAAAAAAAAGGTTAAAAGGAGGGCATTTAAATAAATCCAACAGGTTTGAAAGAGTGATTTGGACATGTACTAATGAAAGTACAAAATGTAATCCTAAGAAAAAGCAAATGCAATAAGGCATGTGGTAAACTGAATAGTGAGAGCCAAAGGGCGATGCTCATTGTCCAGAGGAAGGAAAGTCCACTAATCTTTCTGTTAAGCTGGTTTTCATTTGGTTCTCAACTATGCTTACCCTGGACCAAATTTGTCACCAATTACAAGTCTCTAATCACTATCAAAGTCAAACAAGTCAAGGGAATAATGAATGGAATTGCATGGACATTCAACACCCTGTTCTTTCTTGTTTTCACAAAGATCATTTTGGAGTGCTGAAAGGTAAGGACCTTGGTTGTTTACAACTTGGACTACATTCTTTGCTTTTTAGAAGAACCATCACAGTGGTCTTGACAATGGAACATAGGTGATGGCACACCTGGTTGAGCGCACATGTTGCAATGCTCAGGGACCCAGGTTCTAGCCTCCAGGCCCCACCTGCAGGGGAAAAGCTTTAGGAGAGGTGAAACAGTATTACGGGAGTCTTTCTGTCTGTCTCCCTCTCTACTACCCACTTCCCGCTTGATTTCTGGCTATCTCTATCCAACAAAGATAATAATGTTAAAAAGTTATTCTTTAAAAAAGAGAAAGAGAGTGGGAGACAAGCAGTTTTGGAGGTACTAGGCAAGCATGGCAGACTTCTTTTGATAAATGAGAGACCCTAAAAATGCAAATATTGAAAGTGAAAAACAAGCTGGAACAATTTAAAGCAACAAAATAAATGATAGTATTGGATTATAGCCCAAAGTATAAAACAAATATAAGTCCATACTGCTATAAATAAGTGAAGAAATAAATACATGAGGAGAAGAAAGTTGCCTTAGAATTAATATTGATAATTTATGTACTCTAAGTGGTTGTCTTTAGTGTTCTCCTATATATTTTTATTCTGTCCATGAACTGGACTGAATTTGGTAAATTGTTTTCAAAGAATGGAGTGTGTAAGGTAAAGTGGACAGTAATTTTATAGTAGAAAAAAATGTTGCAAATATAACCAGTTCAGATGACCAAGATTAATTTCAGTAGTGATAGGTCATGCCTGTAACATGTATCCCCTAAAAGGATGTTATAAGAAGAGCACACCACATCCCTGGAATATTACTCACCATCACAGTACATTCAGAAGGAAAATCTCAGACAACACAAATTAAAGGACATTTTACAAAATCACTGACCAGCAGTCTTCCAAACTGTTGGAGGTAATGAAAGTGAAATATACTGAGCTGTCACAGATCCAAGAAGACCCAAATGTGCTTTTTAAAATTATTATCATTATTTATTTATTTATTTAACAAAAGGAAACACTGACAAAACCATAGGATAAGAAGGGTATAATTCCACACAATTTCCACCACCAGAACTCCGTATCCCATCCCCTCCCTTGATAGCTTTCCTATTCTTTAACCCTCTGGGAGGATCTGGACCCAAGGTCATTGTGGGATGCAGAAGGTGGAAAGTCCAGCTTCTGTAATTGCTTCCCTACTGAACATGGGCGTTGACAGGTCTCAGGTCTTTTTCCCTAGTGGGGAAGGATTCTAGGGAATCGGAGCTCCAGGGTACATTGATGGGGTTGTCTGTCCAGGGAAGTCTGGTCAGCATCATGCTGGCATCTGGAACCTGTTGGCTGAAAAGAGAGTTAACATAGAAAGCCAAACAAATTGTTGGCTAATCCCTATGACATACTGAAAACTTGATTCTGAACAGAAAAAGAATTAACAAGAAACCTAGTGAAATGTGAATAAAATGTGGAGCATAATTCATAGTGATAGACTAATGTGAATTCCTCAGCTTAGACAAATGAACCACAAAATGCAAGACATGGAGATTTGGGGAAGCTGAGTGAGAGGAAGACAGGAAATCTCTGTGTTGGCTTTGTAATGTATATATGTATATATTTGTAATGTATATATATATGTATATATGTATATATTTGTAATGTATATATGTATACATATATTATATATGTATATACATATATACATATATATGTGTATATATATGTATATATGTATACATATTTGTAATGTATATATGTATTTGTATATATATATTTGTAATGTATATATATGTATATATGTATATATTTGTAATGTATATATTGTAATGTATATATTTCTAAAATAATTTCTAAATAAATTCTTCTTAGGTTAAAATAATCCCAACACGTTCTCAAAAATCCAATAAAATATCCTTGTCTTTTGAACGATTTAATTATTTTAATGTCTTATCGTCTATTTATTTATTTATTGGATAGAGACAGTCGGAATTTGAGAAGGAAGAGGAAGATGAGGAGGGAGATAAACCGAAAGTCACCTGTAGCACTGCTTCACCATTTACAACGCTTTCCCCAGCAGGTGGGGATGAGGGGCTCAAAACCTGGTCCTTGCACATTGTAACATGTATACTCAACCAGGTGCACCACCTCTTGGCTCCCCTTACTTATTATTTTATACATCCATTCATTTACTGTTTTGAAATTTTTAATAAGTCCAAGTGAGGCATTTTGCTATGCAAAGAATAAAATGACTCTTAGCTCCTCAGAGAACTTTTATATAAGCCATTCTTTTATATGCCAAAATTTTCATCTTTACTTATTCAATGTATTGCTCAGAATTAGCAATTTTTGTTAGGTAAATATTTTGGATTCCATACTCATGTTACAGACATTAATTGACTATGTGATTATGAACTAGATTCTTAGCATCTACCTGTGTCGCTGTTTCCTAGTCTGGAAAATATATATAATTATAATTGCCATCTTCCAAAACTGTTGTAAAGGTAAAATAAATACATGTGGAAATCAGGAGATGGCTCCGTAGGTGAGGTTTATGACTTGCTAGGTTGATTGTTGTATGCTTTACATTGGGTAGTTCTCCCCCGCCGAGAGAATTAGATCAGTCCAGTTAGTTTTGCGGGCCTGCTTGGCCCCGCCCCGAAGGAACCCCGCCAAAGTGGCAGAGTTCCAGAGTTGAAGAGTTGCAGAGGGCCAGAGTTCGAGAGTAAGAGAGAGTGCTTGCGCCGCCACAAAGAGACAGCAGAGTTCTGTTTGGTGATTAGTTTGTCTTAGTTTATGAATCGTTGTTCCTGAATAAAGAAATACAGCTTCCCTGCCCAGCCGTTGTCTCCGTGTCTCTGTTACCCGCCCGTGAAGCTAGCCCAGCCGGCAAGAGCCTCCGAATTTTAACAACAAATGGCGCCCACGTGGACCTGACCTGCGCATCTCTCAGATAATTGAAGACAACTTGGCTACCTATGTACTATGGCCTTCTCTTCTGCTTGTGAAGAGATCTCCAAAGGCCTCTGCTCTTTCTTCACGAGACTGTTTTGCTGTTTCTGGAACATTTATCTCTGGACCACTCTGTGGTTTCCACTTGCTCGGCGAACTCAGAACAGCCAGCGGGAATAGCCAGCGGGCGGGAGGCGAGGCGCAGAGCTGCTGTTTCCACCTGGTTAAACAGCCAGCCAGCCAGCTGCGCCCAGACAACCCCGCGCACCGCGCCCGCAGCCCCGCAGCCCTGCAGCCCGCAAGAGGCCGACACCAGCATGCTGGAGCCCGATGCCAGCACGCTGGAGCCCGATGCCAACACACTGGAGCCCGATGCCAACACGCTGGAGCCCGATTCCACCATGCAAGAGCCCGATGCCAGCACGCAGGCCAGCCCACAGGAGCTGGCTCTCCACTGCGTGGCGCAGGGCACTGGATGCGTGATCTCTCCACGCTGCTCGGCCACTGTGAGCAGGGCAGCAGACATGGCAGGGCCATGGGGCAGGGCCGCAGCGGCCTATCATGGCCGCCACCCCTGGGCACCTAGGCCCACACCTTCTACAAGCCTGGCCTGCCTGCCCTCTTGCTATGAATTCTGGAATGATCCCGGACCTCCTGGACCCCCGGGCTGCCTGCCGAAACTGGGCACACGAGATCTTCAGCCGCCGGTCTGGTCTGAAGGCAGACAAGCTGGAGTATGCAGAGATTTGTACAGAGATCGCAACCTGCAATTCCTAGAAGTGAAGCTGCACAAGAAGCCACCTCCAGATGGTGAACCCCCCTCCAACAACTAAGACAGTACAGATTTAAATTCGTGTTTGAAATGACATGTCTTCGTAACAAAGGTTTCTCTCCTTGTGTATTAATGACCATGTTTATGTGTATGTTTAAAGTTTGGTAAACAGTAACTTTAAGGCTAAATTCTTACTAGTCAAAGTTAAATGAAAAAGGTTTTCAACGTAATTCTCATAAAGATAAAATTAACTTACATTTAAAGTCTGAGGTAAAAATTAGTTAACAATCAATATATTTTAACTAAGTTGGTCGAAACAAAAGGTTAAATAGACTTGTTGATATGTAAAACTCTCTATTACCTTCTCTATTAGAAATGGTAGATCGCACAATGGCTATGCTAATTATTCTCATGCCTGAGGTTTCCTTTCCTGACTCCATCTTGAATGGGTGTAACAAAAAGTTAAAAGACGTTGTTGATATGTAAAAGTCTCAAATTCCTTCTCTATTAGAAATATGCTAATAACAAGTTTTGTTTCATAGTAAGTAAATTGCAGCCAGCTGCCTTTGGGTCTCTAGGCCGTTCCCCGCCCCCATGCAAATGCCTGTCGAGGCAAGTAGCCCCCCAGAGGCAAGAAATGTTTTTTTTAAGCTGATAAAGTTTAGCCCACAGAGGCAGATATGGCCCCCTCAGGCCTTCCCTTAGCAGCACACTGGTTCTTGTTACTTGCTTGCATGTTTCTCCATGTTTGTGCCAGTTTCTTTTTATAAAAATGCCTATATGATATATGTTTCTGTTCACCCCACACCCTTGATACTATACTCATTTAGTTAAAAACAAAAGGGGGAATTGTTGTATGCTTTACATTGGGTAGTTCTCCCCTGCCGAGAGAATTAGATCAGTCCAGTTAGTTTCACAGGCCTGCTTGGCCCTGCCCCGAAGGAACCCCGCCAAAGTGGCAGAGTTCCAGAGTTGAAGAGTTGCAGAGGGCCAGAGGTCCAGAGTTCGAGAGTAAGAGAGAGTGCTTGCGCCGCCGCAAAGAGACAGCAGAGTTCTGTTTGGTGATTAGTTTGGTTTAGTTTATGAATTGTTGTTCCTGAATAAAGAAATACAGCTTCTCTGCCCAGCCGTTGTCTCCACATCTCTGTTACCCACCCGTGAAGCTAGCCCGGCCAGCTAGAGCCTCCGAATTTTAACAATAGTTGATGCCTTGGATTTGCTTTTTGGCACTATCTGGGAGCAAAATGAACAACACCAAGGGATCCTCACAAATGACAAAATCGTGCTTTATTCTTCCTCTCTCCTCTTTCTCTGTTCCCTTTTCTCTCTCTCTGTTCCCTTCTCTCTCTCTCTCTATTCCTTTCTCTTTCTCTCTGTCTCTCTGTCTCTGTATCTGTCTCTCTCTCTCTTTCACACACACACACACACACACACACACACACACACACACACACACACAGAATAAAATTTGGACTTGAAAAGTGAATCGTATATTGTACATGGATGAGGACCTTGATTCTTCTTAGGTTATGCATAAAAAATAAACAAACAAAAACATTATTTTTCCCCCTCTCCTTATAAACATCAAGAATGAAAAATTGGACTGGGGAGACTGTTCTGTCCTTTGGGGGGTGGGAAGCACAAGTCCCTGGGTTTATTTACCTGCTCTCTTTTTTAAAAAAAGTAAACATAAATAATAAGAAAACTGTTTCTTGGGTTTATCAATGACTATGATTGTGAGATTTATATATGGTTGTTTTAATAGAGGAAATGCCAAAACTCAAGCATTGCAGTTCCTCGGTGCAATTCTACTTAATTCTATAGAATTCCCCATTACCAGCTCATGGTTTATTTTGTCATTTCTAATCTCACATCATTGACATTCCATCAAAGGTTTCCACAGCAAGTTATCTGCCAGTTCTCACTCTTTCCTGCCCTGTGTTGTAGGATACAATTAAATTATGATATAATTCTTAATGTTATATTTATAAGTACTCACATGCCTGAGGGCTTTAGCAAGAGTTACATTTTTTACATAGAGAAAAAATACATATTCAAAAACATCAGTTTCTGAAATGCAAAAACATTACTTTAGTACTTAACTTATTTATTTATTTAGTTTTCAAGGCAAGAGTAAAGTCAATGTTTTCCCTAGGCAACTTTATGAAGTAGTAGATCATTTTGAAAAGGTTCTTTTTTTGTTTTTATTGAAAAAATTCTGGTGGTTCTTCTAGCTTTTTTTTTTCCCCCTCACAGCATATAGGTGACAGTCTATATCAACTCAATATTTCAAGTCTGTGACCATTTATTGAATTATAAAATTTTGACACTAGGGGGCCTGGTAATAGTGTACCCTGCTAAGTGCACATGTCAGCAAGAGCAAGCATCCAGTTTTGAGCCCAGCTCCTCACCGGCAAGGCAGATGGTTCACAAATAGTGAAGCAGGTCTTCAGGTATTTATCTTTCTTTCTCTCTTTCTATTCCCTCCCCCTCTCAGTTTCTCTCTGTCCTGTCAAATAAAATAGAAAAAAAAAATGGCTACTGAGGGTTGTTGTGTTGTAGTGTTAGTACTGAACCCCAATGATAACCCTGGTGGCAAGAGAGAAGAGATTAAAACAATGAACTTACTGTCAGATAACTTACTGTCTAGTGAGTGTATACAATCAAAAATAGCTAGAAAATAACAACTCTATCAAATTTACATGGAGGTTGCTTTTAAGGTTTAACTGATTGTTTTGAAGGACAGAGCAAGAGACAAAAATATGGAGAAGGGAAAAAGATATTTGAGCTGAATCTTCAAGAATATATAAGGGTTCAGGTCAGAGAAATAATTTACTTGTAAAGTATGCTTTTTTCGCCATGTGTGTGACCACGGTTGAGTCTAACCATCAATGGGAAGCTATCTGTTGTAGCCTCTCTCTCTCTCTCTCCCTCCATCCCTCCCTCCCCCGTGTGTGTGTGTGTGTGTGTGTGTGTGTGTGTGTGTGTGATTCTCTCCTCTGTCTCTATCTAAAAGAGTATCAAAGAATAATGTGTATAGACAACTGGATATGATATGTAGAAAAACATGATATTATGAATACAAAAAGGTAAAGTCAAGGGTAATGAGGCAAAATATTCTTGGGAACAGTGTTTTAATTATCTTACATTCCAAATTAGAAATTAAAGTTTTTAAATGCTTTATTTATTTATTTACAACCAGAGCACTGATCAGCTCTGGTTTATGGTGTTACAGAGGATTGAACCTAGGACTTTGGAGCCTCAGGCATGAGAGTCTCTTTGCATGACCATTATGTTATCTACTCCCACCCAGAAGTTAAGTTTTAATTTGCAGTGTACGGTGTTCTATAGGAAACCCTGTGAGTATTGAGAAATTAAGGAGTGGTCTTAGCTACGACAGAGGTCATAGCTAAGAACAGAGTATGCAAGAAATGACGAGTAAAACAAGAAAGAGTATTCTTGGAAAGTAGTTATACATTCACCACACACATTTAAGACAGTTTAACGAGAGTAAGCAGACTGCTAAAGGTTTGTATTAGGATGCAATTAGGAAACAGAAACTACTGCAGACATTCAATATAGAAATGAATCCAATGCAAAGAACTAGAGAGTCATCGTAGTCTGTAGTGGAATATATGGAAAAGTAGGGGGAAAGATTCCAGAAATCAGCATTCAGGAAATAGGAGAATGCATAAATTTAAAGGGACTGACACCAATGACCCAACCGTGTCCAGCACCTGAAAAATTACAAGGGAATAGCCAGAAATAATGGGTAAAACTGTATCTTTACAATCTGTCATACCCTAACACCTACCTAATGTTGCACAGATGCAAGGATGGTTTCTAGTACTCCTTGTCTTTAATCTCATGTAATGTCTGTCATTGGTTAAATCTAAAGCAGAACACTTTTGGCAGAAATTCAAAGAAATTGCATTCTGATGTTTTGCATTCTTGCAATATTTGTAAAGGAGAAAACCTGGGAAATGTTATCAAGTTGCCACCACACATTCTGGGATATTCGAAAGTGAAGCTTGATATTATATAAATGACATACAGAGTAAATTCTGTAGTTCTCTGATACACCAAGAAAACAACAAACTGCAAGTCTAATTTCTAGGAATGCTTGAAAGTTGTTCCATCCTTTTCTTAGACCCTGTCCTGCAATTCAGGTACACCAAAGTCTAGTGAATTAAGAGTTTCCCACTCACTAGGTCTCCTGAATCCAATTCCAACTGAGTCTAAAGTGTACTCATGATGATTTTAAGACTTGGATGATTTGAAAGACCCTAAATGTTTTTGCTGTACTGAGGTGTAATTGCCAGGCTCTTTAAGTCTCAGAGGGAAATGATCGTTGAGTTACAAGGAAAATTTCCTAGCATGTTCTCAAACATGTAGGAAAGATTCTATCCAACACAATTCTGACTATATCCACAGCACATACAAAAATATATTCAGGTTCTTATATCCTTCGGTTGTCTCCCCTTCATCTAGGAAAAAGTCTAAAGTTGTTAAGTAGCATCTTCCAGGTGCTTCAAGCTGTAGTCCTTGACTACCTCAAGGATTCATCGCACACCACTGTGTTTCTAGTTTGTGGTTTGAATACTCACAGGTTACGTTCAGGTCTTTGCTGACCTTCTTACTCCATCAGGGATATCTTTGCTCCTATCTTCTACCTTGACTCTTTTGATTCGTCTTTCAAGTATCGGTTGCCTGCCTTATACCCTGAGGGTCTCCCCTGCTCATCAGGCTCAGGCCTCCAATTATTCTCTCCTCCACATCCTGCTCTATGCCTCTCCTACACCAAATTTACCTAGTATAATCACATAATTATGTGCATAAGTTATTGTTAATTGTTTGTTGCATTTCTGTCTCTTCCAGTAAATTTTACAAAAGCTATGACCTCTGTCTTATTTATAATTGTGTCTTCAGGGCTTAACACAGATGCTGTCAGAATAGACATGCAATAACTGTGTCAGGATACAAAAAAAGAAAGAAAGTGAAAGAAAGGAAGAGGGAAGCAAGGAAGGAAGAAGGGCAGCAGGAATTTCAACACCTCTTGCCCAGTAGTCCTTCTGCATATTACTAGTTTTATATAAATCAACTCTTAGGAATTATTTTTATTACATTTTCTCTTCTTCTTCTAGTGTTTGCCACATTTTCTCTTGAGTTGTAGGAACTCTAGAATTTGCTAAATTTCTTGACTTCAACTGTTTTAATGTATTCATGTAAATCAGGACACCTTAATTCTTTTTTTTTGGTTCAATTGAAATCTCATAGATGGCCCATTGTTTTGTTTTTGGAATCAATTTCGCATATAAGAGAGAATGTTTCCACAACAATGAAATAAGAAGAAATAACAAGTCACATACAGGAGTTCTAGTTTAAATGTATTCCTTGGACAAACACTGGGGAGTTTGACAGCTATTTCAAGAATGAGAAAACTTTTTGAGCATCCAGAACACCCAATGATTTGTGGCAGCTGCATCTTCAGAGTGGTGGTTTACCAAACAAGTGGGTGAAATTAGCAAGAAAATAGACTTATTTGATTGTTAAAATAGGTCATGAGATGGTGGGAGGAACATTCTCATGCAAAATTACGATTGAATAGGGCTGGCTGGTGGCACAGTTGGTTGAGTGCACACATTAACAGTGCACAAGGACCTGGGTTCAAACCTCCAGTGCCCACCAGCAGAAAGAATGCTTCACAAATGTTGAAGCAGTACTGCAGTTGTTGCTCTTTCTCTTTCACTCTCTGTTTTCCCCTTCCTTCTCTATTTTTTCTGAAGTAAATAAATTAATTGAAAAATATTCATGCAGACAATAGCCAAAAGAAGTTGGAATGAAAATACCAAAGCAAACTAATTTCCAACAACATATGTCTGCATAAAGATGTTACGAACTAGATATTCATGGAACACATGAAATCAGAAAAGATGAGATTGTATCATTTATAACAAAATGGGTGGAACTGGAAGTGGTTATGCTCAATGAAATAAATTGCAAGGCAAAGGACAGATACCAGGTAGTTTCACTTGTGAAGGTTAAAAATGGGTACAGGTATAATCAAGAAACTGCTAGCATAGTTCAGAGACCAGCCCAGATGGTAGTCAGGCACCGGAACAATAGAACAGTTCAAAATTTACCAGATTGGGAGTTGGGCTATAGCATAGCGGGTTAAGCACAGGTGGCATAAAGCATAAGGACCTGTGTAAGGATCCTGGTTCGAGCCCTGGCTCCCCACCTGCAGGGAAGTCACTTCACAGGCGGTGAAGCAGGTCTTCAGGTGTCTATCTTTCTCTCCCCCTCTCTGTCTTCCCCTCCTTTCTCCATTTCTCACTTTCCTATCCAACAACAATGACAACAATAATAATAACACAACAATAGAGCAACAAAAGGGAATAAATAAATAAATATTTTTTAAAAAATTTACCAGACTGCTGGGCTAGCATGGGGGTGCCTCTTCTCGCGTGCGTACTCTCTGGGTTGGAGAGAACTCAGTTAGAGCCAGCCTGGACTGCTACTCACTCAGCGATGCGAGAGAGATGACTCAGGAACAGAGCTGGTGGTGGCAAGGTGATTCAATTCTTTATTCATCAGAGAGCCAAGGCTTTTAAGAGTCAGACCTGGAAGTGACAAGATGGAAACAGAAATGGTTTAGCATGGTTTAGAAAGGGGCGGAGAAAGGCAAAAGAGACTGGGAAAGGTAGGAACTTCCTTAGCAACTGTTGCGAGGGTTTTAACTGGTAGGATAAGTAATACTCTGCAGGCAGGGAGGGTCTTGAGGGTAGAAAGAAAATAGATTAAAGGAATGGAATGGGTAGGGATTGTGTAGATAATAAGATAGCAGGCCATAGTATCTGGAATGCAGGTTGCTTTGTGAGGCAGGGAGTCTGATAAGACCACGCAAACCTTGGCGGGTTTTGTCCCTCCTTGCTCGACCTCTCAGTAGAGAGAGAGAAACTGACAAGATTGATGTCCCCTCAAGTCAAACCCTGTCAAACTCAACCACATCCTCACAATTTCCGACACCAGACCTAGGGTAGGAATAATGCTAACATTCTGCTTCTGTAATCCTTGCCACTTTAGGTAAGGCAGGACACCTGTTTCTGGGAAAACAAGATGTGGTGCAAGCCTAAAGCTCCCCCTGCCCCAGTCATTAGATTTCAGGTAAACAAGACAAGTCCCAGAAACTACAAAATATTGTATGTAACCAATGCTGGCATATACTGCAAAAAGTATTTTAAAAGATGCTTGTGTCTGTGCTTAGGCATTTAGTCCTTGGGTAGCTCCTGCCTTAGTCTTCCCTGGGCTGGACCCTCAGCTGAGTAGGCTTAAATAAAATTCGTACTCAACAACCAGACTTGCTGTGGAGTATTGTGATTTCTGTGTGGAGAATTCTATCCAATTACACACTCAGATGTGAAATACAGATAACTAAAACATCTCCATCTACAAACCCCCTGATTGCATTTGTCTATTTTGTTTTCTCCACAGTTTTTATTCATATTTATTTGCTTGAGGGCATGGTTCTGCTCCCAGCCACTAAAATGAGAACTAGGGGGAGAGGCAGGTGTTCAATTTTTTTGTTTAGTATCTAAATTAATGCTTAGCACACAATAGGTGCATAAAAATATGACTTAAATGAATGACTCCATTTGATATGTTCCATGCACAAAATACCTTAAAGACATTGTCTTCTTTAATCTTTACAACCTTGCAAATAGATGCTATTACTATATATCACATTCTCAAATAAAATGTAAATTGAAGCACTGAAAAGTTAAGTACTATTCACTTAATTCACGGGCAAATAGTTAATATAGATCATCCAGCCCTAGCCTGTGTGCTCCCAGTGACTATATTTGTCCTCTATGTAATTCTTGAATGATTGACTGTGCTGTCCCTGGTTTACAAAGGGAGAAGTAAAGCTTAGTAACTGTAAGCTTCTCAAGATCACAACAAAGGTAAATTGAGATGTTGGGATTCATACTCATGATTTGGCTACCTCAGAAATAAAACATATGAATCCCATTTTTAAATGTTATGAGATGCAGTGTGCTTTGACACAGGGAGACATAAAAATTTACAAATGCACAATCATTTGCATATTGATAAACAACCACCCAGAAGCCCTCTTGTTCAGTATTTCACCCAATGTGACCATTTATCTAGAAATTGTTCTTGAATTAAAGAAGTTTCTGTGCAACAATATAAGCCTTTATAAAGAAATTGCCATTAACCCTACTAACTAAGGGAAAAAGACGGCAAGAATGGTAAGCATGTTTGTGCAAGGTGGTACAACTACCCATAATTAGAAACTAATTAAAAACTAAGGGCTTATATTTTAAATTTGGTCAATCAGCTGATTCCAGTGCTCCAAATTTAACTTTACGTACTGAAAGATTTGGTATGTATAAGTTGGTATTCAAGAAAGTCTTGGGAATGATGACAATATACATGGAAAAATTAATAACTCCATCTTCAGTGTCAATTAATGCAATACCCACCATGGGGCACAAGTTGAACAAACCTCTTTAACATGAAAGGAAATGACTGAAGAGATAGAGAGCAGGAAAAATGACCAGAATTTCTCTCCAGTCACAAGGAAAGACTGAGAAATTTTAAACTAAGGCAACAAACACATGCAGGGACTGTTGTTTTGATTCTGGAAAGAGACAAAAAGAAATAGCCATCTGGAAATTCCAGTTTTTAAAAGGACATGAATAAACACACATGCCTTATTTTATATTTAATAAAAAATGTTAGGTACATAAGGAGACTATAAATACTAAAGATGTGCTCTTGCTTGCATTTTTAAAGCAGTTAAAATTGCAGTGATGCATCAAGAAGTATGACAGAAGACCTGGAATTTTAATAATTTGGAGAAGGCTTCTGATGCACAAAGGCAAGAGGAGGGATTAGATTCTTGATATCCAGTTCTCATCACACCAGGCCTCTCATATTAATGTTTGTTAGGAAAAGGAATCCACCATAATTCCTGCAGCCTTAATGTTGAACAGAAATGTCAATATGTTTTATTCAACCTTTTATTTTTCTTCATAAGTTGAAATCTGGCTCATATATCTTCAGGGCATAATAACTCTCAGAATTCTAACAAAAGACAAAAAATACAAATTTGCATTTTATAATTATTTGATAATTACTAATTTACTATTATACAGAATTCACCACTATGTATATTACTTTACATATGTTTGTGTGTTCATATTTATATATGCATGCATTTAAATATATATACATACAAATGTGTATAGACACAAAACCTTTTAAAATGTTTCTCTAAAGGTTAAGAAAATAAAATACTATAATAAAAAAATCTAATATGACTTAAAATATTACATGTGAAAAAATGTTTTGAGGCTTTACTATGTCTAGATATACATACATCTGACATAAAATCAGGACACATATAAAAAAATCAATAACAAGATCTCAGAAACTCAGCAATCAAGAATGGAAATAATCTAATTAGAGGACATAATATTTGAGTCCAAAAAAGTTACATAAAATACTCAAAACTGAACACAAAACATAGATGGGGACTGAAAAAGAAAAATCAAATGTTTTAAAATATTTTACTGGAGTTTCATAATTGAAAATTCCGCTATTAATCTGTTCATAAAATAGGAGTGATATCCTTTCTATTATCTACTGATGGATGGACACACAAACATAGACACAGACACAGACACACACACACACACACACAAACACACAGACCCGTAAGTAGAATTTATCACTATAGGATATTTAAAATCCAGACTTGCTGCATTTAAAATGTATGGAATTTATTTTTAAACCAGCCATATCTGAATTCAATGCCTTATATTTTGAGTTTTAATTCCAATCATGCTAATTTTAAGTCACAAACATATATCTGCCGGTAATGAAGGTTGTTTAATTAGGTCCAGATAAAATAGCTCCAATTCTGTTTCTGATCCACCTGTCAAAGCAAATCAGTCTTTTACATGGCTAAAAAAAAAACAAATTAGACTAGCTGATGACTTTTTGAATATTCAAGTAGACACACCGAGGATAAATCCAAACAGAACTTGTGACTGAACAAAAGCCTGAAACGTGACCTCAAAGATGAAGATCTTATTCTGCGAAAAGTAGATTTGCAGGTCAGGTCCTCTCAATACTATGAAGTCAAGGACAGGATGCAAAGAAGTAATGCCAAGGATAACAAAAACAGAACAAGCACTAAAAGAAATCAAATCTGCCACAGCTTAGGGCAACATACAAACTTGAGGCACTGTGTTATAAATACAAACAAAAACTGTGACAGAGGATCAGTTTAACATTCAATTTGACAAATTTCCAAAGCAAGCGACCTCATAACTCATGAAAATCAAAGGACCTAGAATTACATAGGGGATTACAAGACCGCTAAAAGGAGAAAATTCTTTTCCTCACTAGTCAAATATCAATAGAATTTGAGTAGGCTATTCTTAAAGACATAGGTTACTTGTATAATGAGGCATCATACACATGGTGAAAGACAGAGACAGAAGGGCAAAAAGTTTTGACATTGTCATGATGGCCCTGTCAAGTTTATAGAGAGCTAATTGAAGGGAGCAGAGAAAGAGTAACTAGAAATCTAACCTATGGTGTTTGACTAATAATTACTTCTATATGAACTTCTCAGAACAATAAACTACAACATGATTCACTTCTCAGATATGAGATGAAGTTAATAAAGTCTCCAGACATATGAATATTCAATAAATACCTCACCATTTCTTTTAAAAATTAGATTCACATCCAGCATTCTCATTCCCAAAATGCCTTAAACAAGAGATATGCAGAGTGAGAATAATAAGATATAATAATAACATTTCATAAAATTTATGTATGGATACATTGTATAACCATCTACTATATGTATTATTATATTATCATATTATAGATACATCCTGGATAATTTGTTAGGGGGAAAGATTAAAATCAAATGGAACATCTGAATATTCATTTGTACCAAATGTATCTCCATCCCAATCTCAAAGACAGAATTAACTCAAATTGGGTACTTGATTTATAGGTAAAAAATAATCTATAAAATTCTAGACATGTACAGGAAAATTTTTTCCCCAGATTAAAGCAGAAAACACATGAATCATAAAGGAAAATGAAAACCTGATGCTTCAAATGAAAACCCTTTGCTCTGCTAAACGTACTAGGAGGAAAATAAAAGACAAAGACTGGGGAGGTGTGTCATATATAATGCAGAAGGTTCAGCAGTAGGACTCCAGCCTTACATGTGTCATCCATGATTTTAATTCACAACATGCAGAAAACAAATAAAAATGTGTAGCTTCAGTTTATATATGAATAGATTTATATGAAGATATATAGACTTAGAACGTAGTCTTTATACAGAATAAAAAGTTGCTAGGTCTTTACTTGACAAATAAGAAAAATGGTTCAGATTTTAAAGTATTCAAGAGACTTGAAGAAACAGCTAAGAAAAGATGATGCTTACATGGCTATAAACACGGGAAAAGGTTATAATGGCGTCATTGGAGAAATGGATCCAGAGGGCCAGCAGACACATGAAAAAGTGCTCAGTGAGAGAAATGCAGACAAAGAGAACAACGAGGTATCATTTTATACCCATGAGAATGTCACACAATAGAAAAGACAGTGAAAGGAGTAGGGCAGTAGTGCAGCGGGTTAAGCACGGGTGGCGGAAAGCACAAGGACCTGACAAAGGATCCGGTTCAAGCCCCCAGTTCCCCACCTGCAGGGGAGTTGAATCACAAGTGGTGAAGCAAGTCTGCAGGTGTCTCTCTTTCTCTCCTCCTCCCTGTCTTCCCCTCCTCTCTCCATTTCTCTCTGTCCTATTCAACAACGACGACATTATCATCAACAACAACAGTAACTACAACAATAAAACAACAAGGGCAACAAAAGGGAATAAATAAATAATAGTTAAAAAATTTTAAAAGACAGTGAAATCAAATGGGACATTTCTGCATGGCTGGTGGGAGTGTAAATTGGTCCAACCCTGTAGAAAACAACTTGGGGATTTTTTAGAATACTAGAAACGGACCTATCCTATGACACAGCAATTTCTCTCCTGGGTACTTACCAAAAGGACACAAAAACACCTATCTTCGGGAGTAGGGCGGTAGTGCAGCACATTAAACGCGCAAGGACCAGTGTAAGGATCCCGTTCAAGCCCAAGACTCCCCACCTGCAGGGGAGTGACTTCACAGGTGAAGTAGATCTGCAGGCGTCTATCTTTCTCTCCCCCTCTCTGTCTTTTCCTCTCTCCATTTTGCTCTGATCTATCCAACAACGACATCAATAATAACAATAACAATTACAACAAGGGCACCAAAAGGGAATAAATAAATAAACATAAAAAATTATTTTCAAGATGTTGACTAATTTTTTGAAAGCATATGCTAAGTGATAGTAAAGCTGCATATATTCAGCCTAATGAATTGTTATGATTTATTTTCATTACACAGGGCTATCTACTGATCATTTCTGGAACCATCCGTTCCACCCCAGTTCCATGGCTGCCAGTTCTTAGCAACATAGCCCCGCCAGATATTCGTCGGGACGCGGCATCATCTAAGTTCATTTCCCACGTCTACGCTCGACCGGACCTGCCAATATACACGGATATCTTCGCCCACCCTGTCCAACGCTTGACGTCTCATCACCCAATCTGGTCCCCCACGCCTACACTGAACTTCTCTGTTCCAGTCTCTTGGAAACAGAGCTGGCAGTCAGCTGAGGTCAAGAACAAACACCTCATCACAGACCCCTGCAAGCGTCAACCCGGCTTTGAGCTAGCACGTTATGATTGGGCCCTCCTCAATCGCTATCGAACAGGACATGGCCGTTGCACCGCTATGTTCCATCGCTGGGGAGCCAGAGACGACCTGAACTGCCCCTGCGGCTCCAGACAGACTATGACCCACATAGTCAACGACTGCCACCTCTCCAGATTCAAAGGAGGTCTCGAAACTTTACATCAGGCCCAACCTGATGCTGTTAACTGGCTACGGAAGAAGGGCAAACGCTAGAAGAAGAAGAAGTGCACTAAGTACCAGACAACCTTGTATTAGGAGAGAATCAACAAAAGCATGAATTAACAGATGACTGGATAACGAAGGTAGGGTATATATACTTAATGGAATGCTACTCCACAATTTAAAAAGGTAATATTAAAAATAAAATAAAATTTTAAATATTTTTAAATATTTTATTTATAAAATAAAAAGTGGGGATGGCCACTGGGATTTGTGGATTCGTCATTCAGGCACAGAGCCATAGCAATAAGCCTGGTGGCAATTAAAATTAAAGTAGCAATATCGACATTTTTAAAAACATTTATTTAGTCCCTTTTGTTGCCCTTGTTTTATTGTTGTAGTTATTGTTGTTATTGGTGTCGTTGTTGGATAGGACAGAGAGAAATGGAGAGAGGAGGGGAAGACAGAGAGGGAGAGAGAAAGATAGACACCTGCAGACCTGCTTCACCGCCTGTGAAGTGACTCCCCTACGGGGGGGAGCCCAGGGCTCAAACCGGGATCATTAAGATGGTCCTTGAATTTTGCGCCACCGGCGCTTAACCCACTGCACTACTGCCCGAATCCCTAAAACTGACATTTTTAATGCAGAGGATAAGTTGACAGACCCACATTCTCTCCCCAAATGCATACACCCTGTAAACTCAGTCTAACAATGATAGAACACTGTTCTTTTCTTAATCTTTCCTATAAAAGAAAGCACAACAGTTATAGTAACATGTTTTTGATTTACCAAAATGCCTTCAAAATGTGTTGTTGTAGAGGCAGAGATGGAGAGAAAGAGTGAAAGACCACAGTATCAAAGCTTCCATTGATGTGGTGGGATTTAGGGCTCACACTTGGCTCTTGCATATGTCAAAGCAACACATTAGCCACTTATCCAGATGAGTGCCTTTACTATTTCATCAGCCCGCAAGTGTTTTATCTTTGTTCCCAAAAGAACACAAAGTAGGTCCTGATCAAAATCAATGTCTTAACAAAATAAAGGACACACTTTATGAATCTACTCTCAAAGTATTGTTCTCGTGGATATAACAGTTGAGTTGGGAAACTGAGGAAAAGGAAACTACCGGTACCCGAGAAATAGAGTGCAAGAGAATTTATAGTAAGTACCAAAAGATAAGGACATGTTTTTGTGAGCATGCTCCTACAGTTGTTCTTTGGGATGAAAGTCTGGGAGTACTAATGGGAACATTTCTTATCAGAGATGAATGTAAGTAATGAGAGGTCCTTAATCTCCGTGCTTTAATACCCCAACCTATGAAGTAAATATAAATTTATTCCACAGGGATGTTGTAGAAATTAATTGTGTGTGTGTAAGAACTTAAAACAATATAAGTTACATAATAAGCATTTCATCAACAGCAGCTAAATAATAGTATAACATCAACACCTATCACCACTTTTCTTTGTCTAGGACTTGGTCCGCTTCACACTAGAAAAGAATGAATACCCATTGCCCCTTCAAAAACTAAATGAAGTAAATCAGAAAACTTCATTTTGCTTTCCTGTATAATCTATAAATCTGGGGATCTTGGCCCCTGAAATTCTCTGAGATAAATGACAAGAACTTCATGCACAACTCCAGCCCTTTGTGGGAAGGAGAAGGAGCAGCAAATCTAAAACCTTAAAAGCCAGTCATTTTACTCAGAATGTGTCTTGAAAACTCCCTTTTCAACTTGATTTTCTTCAGTGAAATGTGCTGTGTAAGCAAAAATATTATTAGTATTAATAAAAATATTTCAGCCATGCTGCTTCTTGCTTCATATGCAATTCATTAGCAGCAGCTCAAAGGCAAAGCAAAATTTTCATGGCAAATAGTGTTTTATGGGTCTTTAGAACATCATACTCACTGGGTGTTCCCACATTCAGATGAGACCTTCACAGGAAGAGAGAAGACAGGCAGCAATGACTATTTGAAAGCCATTTTTCAGAGTTGCTTGGGGGAGATAGATTCATTCTGCTTATTGCTTCGTGGCCATGCACTGCCAGGAAGTTTCCATGCTTCTTCAAGATGCAAGTTGTAGTATGCAGAAATGTGACTTATAATGATGTTAAGACAAAAAGAAATATGAACAAGTTAAAGACAGGATGGGGAGACAGCATAATGGTTATGCAAAAGGTTTTCTAGCCTGAGGCTCTGAAGTCCCAGGTTCAGTCCCTAGCACCATTGTAAACTAGAGTTAAACACTACTCCTTCTCCTTCTCCTTCTCCTTCTCCTTCTCCTTCTCTCTCTCTCTCTTTCTCTCTCTCTCTCTCATTGAAATAAAATATTCTAGAAAAAGTTAATTTTAATAAAAAAGGTTTCACTCATGATTATGATGACCATAATTAATTAAAAATCAAAGAAAAGACCATTTTACAATGGAAATACCCCATCACATTGTTATTAATATCTATTGTCATAGTACACCAGTAGGTTACAATTCATTAATCACATGTATCACTCTGTGAATATTTTGACATATAATATCTCTGTGTTATGAAAACTTGAATACGTTTTTCTGAAACTAACTTGAAACACTTGATAAAGAAATCTATTAGCTAGAAAGTATAGGGTTAACTTAAAGAAGAAAGCCAGTGATCATTAAAAAGCTAAAGATTTTAAGAGAAGATAAATACTTCCTATTCAAATAAATAACAGTGTTTTATTTCACATAGATTCTTCAAAAGATAAATTAATTGGATCTTGTGCTTGAAAATCATTCACTCATCAACTGGTATCTATATCTATTGAGGGCCCACTATGTACCTGGCGTACAGCTATAGTAACCATGGGCCCTTATCTCATGCAGCTCAGTCTAGTTGAGTGGAGAAGAATGCTATCCTACTAGTAATCACAGAATTAGGGAATGTTATAAAAGACTGAGTTCTGAAGACCTCAGACACTTATAAGAGTTTGAATTTGGAGAACGAATAAAGGAAATGTCTACTAATACCTGAAGGGTAAGGAAGAGGAGACATACATGTCTAGGGGAAATATCCAGGCAAAGAAAATAGCTTGCACAATTGATCAGTGCTAGGACCTGGCACATTGTAGATACACGATAAATATTTATGGAATAGATTAATGCAGATTGTTTTATTTCCAGAGGTACTTGGCTTCTTATACTAAGAGTCATGCCCTCGAGATTGATGGGCCCCAGGACAAAACCCACTCAACATCTTACTTTTTCTTGTACATAGACCTGCACAGATAAAACCTGACTAAGATGAAAATGTCAGACTGGGAGTAAAAAATAAAAAGACTATTATAAGAAAGAAAGTAAAGAAAAGAAAAACAACAACAGAGAATCCCCAGCAGGGTTAGAAGATAGATGGAAAAGAAAACAGGATGTGGGCAGTGGCCACTCCATAAGCCCACCTGATGTTGGGTTTTGCATTAAATAGCTATCTATGAGCATTTGATAGCATTACTTCAGATTAGGACATGATGCCCCCTGCATAGTCAGTGAAGTCGGAATTTTCAGCAGTGATAGACTTCAACTTTTTTTTTTTTCTTCTCGAGACCCTTCTCTGAAAGTCAGAGTCTATAATGGTCACTCTGTGGGTTCATGGGGCAAGATGAGGTCTCTTTACCCTCTTTTCTTCATCCAATGGCAAAAGAAACCACAGACCCTTATGTACAAAGTCACTGCATACCACTTTGCAATTCACACAGTGCAGAAAGGAAGCATCAAAAATTATAAGCTGCTGCTGAAACAAGTCTAGGTTTTCTTCTCCAAGTTTAATGCCCTGGCATGAGGCTACTATCTCACAGAGGCGGATCTTCCTTTTTGTTCACCTACAAAGGATGGCTTTCTAAGATGCCCTGGAAGGCACCTTGTAAGCCATCTAAGTCTCTGTTTCCTAATAGTCTCTGACTTCTTGGATTATAGGAGGTTTATTAAGTATTAGTTCAAATTGAGCACTACTTCCACTAGCCCTTCACTAAAGAAAAAAAAATAAAATAAATACCTACACCAGTAAAATAGAAACAAATGCAACAGAAAAGGTCTTTGAGGTTTTGGGTACAAGGTCATAATTTGCTCTTGTAAAATACCTCTTTATAGATTAACAGTTATTGTTCTAATAGCATTGCCTCTATGTCAAAGCACCACTCAACACCAGAAAACTCTAATTTCACATGTTAATACACAAAAGGGACATAATCAATACCAATGTTATGTATTCTCAAACCAAACAATGGAGTCAAAGCACTTCAAGTCACAACACATCCTCAGTCTAGGTCTAGACTTCATTGAGAAAACAGAGGTATGAGATTCGATTCTTGACTTTAGAAAATGTATATATAGTAAGAAATGGAAAAATCAGTCTTTTTCTACCATGAAAATATGGATAAAGATTGTTAAATTACACAAAAGTACGATGACAAATAAAAAAATGCTTCTTGGTGTATATGAATATAACATCAGAAAAATACATGTCAGCACTAACGATAATCATATGCCACATTTTTCCCCCTGCTTTAGAGTGCATTCAAAGATATGTTTTCAATGGAGCCTCACAGTAATCTTGTTAGGTGAGGCAGGTCATAAACTTTCATGTTCCTTGTATGCCCAAATTCTTTTGAATTCCTGTCAAAAGTTGGTGACTTGCCCAAAATCACCTGAAACCTGGACCAGAAATGAAGCAGTCTGAGTCTAAGTCCAGTGTCTTCTGTATCAAAAATACAGACTAGAAAAACAAAACTATATTTCCTTTACACATATGCACTGGTGAGGTCATAGGGATACTTTGATAATTCTTGACAGGTCTATTTTTGCGATAAATTATTACAGGTATCCAACACAAGAAAATCTGGCGGATGAAAGGCACCGACAACATGTGGCAGTTAATTGAACCTATAATCAGGGGCTGCACCACCGTGGAAGCTCTGGATTATGTCAACAGGCATAATGATGTTGCTAAAATTATGCATCCACAATTATCCCTCAAAGGTAGGTGATAAATGAATTAATGAAGGACTAGAAGCACACACCTTCCAATACTTAGAAATTGACTGCTATAAAGTATACGGGAATGACATTGTATGCCAATATGGGCATTCTAGGTAGATATTATGCTCTTTATTCAAAATAGCAATTTAGGAAAGCATTGACAGTACTCCATAGAGCATCATGGTAAAAAAAAAAAAAGGAGAAATGTTTAGTGGGACATGAAGAGAATTAAAAAAAAATTGAAATAAGTCAGACACTATCTTAGGCATCAGAATATAATTGATCAGGGTATTTTTTAATTTTATTTTTAGTAAGGATACTTATTTCATGCACTGTCTTAGCTGATGAGACATCAATACCAGGAACTTGTAGATGGAGGTAAATTAAACCAAAAACATGGATTTAAGAAATAGAGAAGGGTATGACTCCTAAGAGGCCAACAAGTAGATGCCCCAGATGTCTTGTTACATGATTTCTGGGAGTCTCACAATTTGAGGGCAGAAAGGTGGAAATGCCAATTCTAAAGTCAAAGGAGAATTTGGAAACTTCACCATGAAGTTCTTAACGATATAGCATTGAACGTAACTATTTAATCCCTGTTAGACTTCAGCTGCCTTACCTATAAAACAAGAGAATGATGGCATCAACTGTGTGATTTCTTATGAAGATTTAACAAATAAATTTGAATATTTAGTCTGGCACCTTGCATGGAGTTAAGTGCTCAATGGACAAAGTCATGATCATTATTATTACTATAGGATTTCACACTGCTATAATGTGCATGTATTACAGGTAGCAAGGGAAGTCTTTTTTCTTTTACTTTTTTATTTATTTATTTTCCCTTCTGTTGTCCTTGTTGTTTTATGTTGTTGTGGTTATTGATGTCGTTGTTATTGGACAGGACAGAGAGAAATGGAGAGAGAAGGGGAAGACAGAGAGGGGACAGAAAGACATACCTGCAGACTTGCTTCACCGCTTGTGAAGCGATTCCCCTGCAGGTGAGGAGCCAGGAGCTCCAGCCAGGATCCTTATGGTCCTTGCTTCCTGCCACCTGCGCTTAATCCGCTGCACCACTGCCCGACTCCGGGAAAGCCTTTTACTAAAGGCACTGTACTACTAATCATATCAGTTCACACTGATGAACCTGTCTCCATTCATACGTCTATTTTTTCATGTTTTATAGAGGCAGACATGGTTATCAGGAATTGGCTCTTCTTTGTTTATAACATTTTGGTTGAAGTTTTATCACTCAAAATAAATGAGAAAATTGCCAACATGAGTCATGGTAGCAGTTTTGGTTCAATATCTGATGGGGATTGCGGTGTGAAAATTAATCACATAAAGGAGTATAGAGAACCATATCTGGGGAGTTGGGCACCTCAGTGGGTTAAGTGCACTTGGGCGCAAGGAACAAGGACTGGCTTAAGGATCCCAGTTGGAGCACCCAGCTCCCCAAGTGCAGGGGAATCGCTTCACAATCGGTGAAGCAGGTCTGCAGGTGTCTGTCTTTCTCTCCCCCTCTCTGTCTTCCCCATCCTCTCTCCATTTCTCTCTGTCCTACCTAACAATGACGACATGAATAACAACAACAACAATAAAAAAGGGCAACAAAAGGGAAAATAAATTATTTATTTTAAATATTAAAAAAAGAGAACCATATCTGCATTATGTTCATTCACTCTGGCCAGGGCCCCATTATCACAGATAATTGATAATTGACTGTATTTATTCCCAAAGACTCCCTTAAAATGGGAAGATCTCCGTGGCATCTATAAGATTCAATTAGAGGACCCTTATAAGCACACATCTAGTTGAACCAAATGAGAGATAAATTAACCTATAAACAGCATGCTCTTTCTTGTGGAATTCTCTAATGGTCTGATTTAGGATATCAGCAGATGAGAGGTCAGTGCCCAGTGCTTGCAGAGTTCAACCCATTCATTACAGTCAGGTTCACAATGCCACAGAGAGGTTCTAATGAAATACACTCCAGTAAACCTCAGAGGGCGACAGCTCAGGCGTGCACCAGGCATGAGTGTAAGGCAGCAGAGAGACTGTGATTCTGTATCTGTAGACAGGTAGGGGGTCCAGACAGAATCACTGCACATTTATTAAGTTGTATTCTTTCAGGGGAGAAACTCTTGCTGAGACATTTTACCTGTAAGTTCCCTTAAGCTTTTAGCTGAAATGCTCTAGTTCACACACAAAGAAAATTGCACTGTTTGTCACTAGTCAGTGTCCTCTAACATCAGAGCGTTAGTGGAATGAGAGACACAATCAAAAGGTTCCTGATCTCCGTCTTCCTTCTCATATATCACTTGAGGGTGCCTTGTCTGAATCCCTTTTTCTTGAGGTGGGAGGCTGTAGTAAAATTTAAGTATCTAGAACTCTTGACAAATTATAGTTCTAAATAGTACAAATATATATGCCTGCAACTTAAAAAAAAGTACTCAGGAGACCTAGGGAAAAAAATGCTGTGTAGCTATTTCCACTAACAAAAAAAATTTTAAATTGTCTTTAGTTCAAATTAAGAACATAACAAGGAAAGCACTTCTCATATACATATACAAATTCACAGAGATCTTGCTGGTTCAGAAATACCCTATTTCAAATGGTGCTAGTAAATAAATAGTAAGAGTGTCTCTTATATATGCTGTAGAGAGGATCCTGGGGCATAGCAACTTGGGCATGGATATTACTGTAACTAACACATTGAAGTCTTGATCTAGGTCCCCAAGGACCATGCTGAGAGGTACTTTAAGAGATGAGATGACTTCCTCTAAACTGACATGAGTACTTCAGAAAATGAATCCTCTCATATAGAAGTTTCTAGTGACCCTGCTGTATACATACTAAATCCCAATATATAATGAATAGCAGTATAGCGACATTTGAAATATTTCTTCCTATTTAGTTAATAGTTTGTTTTCAGATTACAAGTATATTTACATAACTCCACTTTTAGCTCTTTATATTAACTAATCAAAATTATTATGTAGTCTTAGATATTATTTCTCGATGCCCACAGTTTACAGAGATATTCAAGTGACACAAACAAATAATATCCAGGTAAGAATATTAACATTTGAAATTGTTTGGAATTATATTTTAGAATATAAAAGTATATATATAAGTAGTTTCTTTGCCTAAAAGATTTTTGTACATATCTGAATGCTTCGATTTTCACATAAATTCCATATTTAATCAACCTTATGTATTTTATGTTGCCTTAAGAAACCAAATTATAGCTTTTCTTCTTAGACACCTTCCTTACCTACTTCCTTCTAGGAATTGTTCCCTTTCTTCCAGATTCTCTAGCTTGGTGGTGTATAGTTCTTTATAGAAATTTCACAGGATTCTCTGGATTTCTGTGGTGTCAGTTGTGATATCTCCTCTGTCGTTTACAATTCTATTAATTTGAGTCTTCTCTCTTTTTTGTTTGGTTAGTCTGGCTAGGGGTTTGTCAATTTTGTTTAATCTTTCAAAGAACCAACATTTGGCTTCATTGATCTTTGGATGGTTCTTTTATTTTCGATGTTGTTTATTTCTGCTCTAATTTTAGTGATTTCTATCCTTCTGGTTGCTTTAGGGTTCCTTTGTTTCTCTTCCTCTAAGTCCTTGAGGAGTGCAGTAAGGTCGTTCATTTGAGCTTCTTCTTGGTGTTTAATATGTGATTGTATGGCTATAAGTTTCCCTCTCAGTACTGCTTTAGCTGTGTCCCAAATATTTTGATAGTTGTGTCTTCATTTTCATTTGTTTCCACGAACATTTGAATTTCCTGCTTGAGTGAATCTCTGACCCAGTGGTTCTTAAGGAGTATGTTGTTTAGTTTCCAAATTCTGTGACTTTTAAGAATTTTCTGTTTGTTGTTAAATGTTAGTTTTACTCCACTGTGGTCTGAGAAGATACTTGGGATGATTTCAATGCTCTTGAATTTATTGATGCTGTCTTTGTGGCCTAACATGTGGTCTATCCTTGAGTATGTGTTATGTGGATGTGGAAAGAAGGTGTATTCCAGTTTTTTGGAGTGAAGGACTCTGAAAATGTCCAAGAGGTCTAGTCTGTCAATCTATTCATTCAGTTCTCTTGTATCTTTGTTGGTACTCTGCTTTGTTGATCTGTCTAAGTGTGAGAGTGGGGTATTGAAGTCTCCCACTATTATTGTATTACTATTGATGTATTTTTGAAATTCTTTCAGTACGTGCTTGACGTATTTAGATGGTCACTCATTGGATGCATAGATGTTAATAATTATTAAGTCTTCTTGGCTGATTGATCCTCTAATCATTATGTAATGGCCTTGCCTATCTTTTATTACTTTATTTAATTTAAAATCTATTGTGTCTGAGATGAGAATGGCTGTTCCTGCCTTTTTTTTGTGGTCTGTTAGCCTGTATGACAGTTTTCCATCCTTTCACTTTAAGTCTTTGTTTATCTTGTTGTGACAGATGGAATTCTTGCAAGCAGCATATGGTTGGGTTATGTTTTCTGATCCATCCCCTCACCCTGTGCCTTTTGATGGGTGAGTTTAAGCCATTGACATTTATTGATATTATGGATTTAATGAATTGTAGTGCCATTGTTCAAAATAAATTTTTGTTTGCTCTGATATATTGCAAGTATTATAGTGATGTTCTTGTTTATAAGAGGTCTTTTATAACCTCTTTCAGGGCCAGTTTGGTGATGGTTGCTTCCTTTAACTGTTGTTTGTCTAAGAAGGTTTTGATCCCTCCATCTAGTTTGAATGAAAGTCTAGCAGGATATATTGTCCTTGGTTGAAGCCCTTTTTCATTCAGGGCTCGATAGATTATCTTGCCATTCTCTTCTGGCTTTTAGACTTTGAGTGGAGAAGTCTGCAGATAATCTTATGGGTTTTCCCCTGTATATGACTTTTTGTTTCTCTCTTGCAGCCTTTAGGGTCCTTTCTTTATCCTTACTTCTTCTCATTGTGACTATGATGTGTCTTGGTGTCTTCACGTCTGTGTTGATTCTGTTTGGAACTCTCTGGGCCTCTTGAATTTTGATGTCCTTTCCGTTATTCAGGTCTGTGAAGTTTTCTTCTATAATTTCCTCTAGAATGTTTGCTTCCCCTTCCTCTCTTTCTTCCTCTGGCAGGCCAATTATATGAATGTTACTTCTTTTGAGATCATCCCATATGTCTCTGTTGTTGTTTTCAGTGTCTCTCAATCTCTTTTTGAGCTCTTTCGCCTCTTTCTTAATTTTCTCTAACTCATCCTCTGTCTGACTAATTCTGTTTTCTGCTTCTGTTAGTCTGCTTTCCCTTCCCTCAGATTCTTTCTTCATTACAGCTATTTCAGCTTTCAGTTCTCTGATTGCCTCAAGATAATCAGTATTTTCCTTGGGGGTCTCAACTGTTGTTTCCCTAATACTGCCATTTCTTTCCTCCAAAGTTGTTTTCATTTCTGTGATTAATAAGTTTATTATTGCTTGCATACTTTTCTTATCTATGGTTACTTCTGGCTGAGTTGTAGTTTCTTCTGGGCTCTTGTCTTCATTTATTGGAGTAGCAGTTTTATTTGTTTTTGATATACCCATTTTTTAAATTTATGTGTTTCTTATTTTTATGCTCTGTTGTTCCTAAGTTGTTGTGTCTTGAATACAAGCAACACTGTACTAAATATCTTTATGACAATTGCACTCACCAACCTCAGGAATTACAATAGCAACAGAAGCAAGTATTGAAGCAGTTTAATCACTACCAGTTAACCAAACAATGTCTCCAGTCCATGAAGAAATAGTAGCCGAATCCCAATGAAGAAGAAAGAGAAAAGAAAGAAGGGATAGCAAGAATAGACAGTTATGCAAATCTACTATCCACTATATATTCTAGGGGTAACAAGAGGGGAAAGGGAAGAAAAGCAGAGATACACACATAGAGAGTCCACTCTGAGTCAAATTTCTTCCCCAAAATAATTCCTAAATTCAGAAAGACAAAGAAGGAAGGAAGAAGTATATGACAACATAAAAAAAAAAAAGAAACAAGAGAGAGAAAAGAGAAAAGATAAGAACAAGAGCTGTAATTAAAGAGCAGTGAAAGGAAAGTTTTTATTTTATTACTTTATTTTTAATTTAACTGTATTTTTTTTTTATTAGCTAGGAGGAGGAGGAAGGGGAGAGTCTGTAGAGGAGGTATGAGTAATGAGACAAGTTCCTCCCACAATAGATAAGATGCCCACTACCCTAGCAATGAAAGATACCCTAAGAGTTAATTCTGATCAACCTAAAGGGGGGGAAGATATATGCCTTTATATAATATTAATAATAAAATAGAGCAGGGTACAAAAAAAACCCTGTACCAGATTACATCAAACCTCGTGAGCAGTGGCAGCTGATTGTTAAGAAAGAAAAACAAACAAAAAGATCTCAGGACTAGACACGATAGCTGAAATAGACAGTTATGCAAATCTATTATCCACTGTATATTCTAGGGGTAGCTAAAGGAGGAAGGGAAGTTGAGCAGAGATACTCACAGTGAGAGTCCACTCTGAGTCAGAAATCTTCCCCAAAATAATTCCCAAATGTGTATCAGTGAAAGCACACTGTTTGGTGGTGTGGGGGATGGGGTCTGTGGCTTTGGAAGCTGTAGGATTAAAGAAGAAAGGATGACAAGAATGAGAAAAAGAAAAAATAGGAAGAGAAAAAATATATAAGAAAAAGAACAGTAATAAAAAAGCGGTGGAAGGAAAGAGTTTTTTACTTAAAAAATTAAAACATTATTTAATTAGCTATGCGGGGGGGTTGGCTAATTAGAAAAAAAAAAGGCCAGAGGTTTCAGAAGGGACTAGACTTAGAATGAATGATATTCCCTGGTGGGACGGGAATCCTGGTAAAGAAAGAAGCTCAGCAGGGGAACCTGCTAGGAGCTGGTCCCCAGGGACTGGTTATGGGGGGGGGAGGGGGGAGGTATGCTTTGGAGATAATAATTTAAAAGAAAAAAATTTTTTTCTCTTTTTTTCTACTCTATTTTTTTAACCCAAATTAAGTTATAGTCACCTCCTTGGTGTCACCGCTAGGACCCCTTATTAACTGGCCTACTAAAGGCAGAAAATACTACAATTTCCAGAGGATGTGGTCAGAGCTCAAGCCACTAGCAGCTTCTCAGTCCATCATCTTCCAGGAACCCCCCCTTACCTACTTCCTATTTCACTTCCCTCAATCACTCTAAGTCTAACCTCAGATTATGTAAGGACTTCAAAAGCTAGATAAGGAAGGACAAGAGGCCAGATACGTTTAATGATGACTCTTTTGGTCTCTACCAGGCCGCCCCATCATCCAGTGTTCTAGTCAGGGAATCCTGGAATTCCCACATAGATATGATGGGCCTAGACCTCTAAGATATCCCTCTCTCCAGCATCACTGGTCATCTTCATCAGGAACATCATCATAAACCCTTTTTGTGGTCCTCTGTAGTACCTAGTCTTCATTGTACAACAATAACCATAGAAACGGCCCCACTCTCTGAAGGGAGGCTGGGTCAACATACTCTACCACTCAAGGAAAACTAGTCCTGAAATGAGTGCTGCCTAGAATGTTCCTAGCTTTGACCATGGAATGTGAGCTCAGACTGACAGAGATGCAGGGGTTACACTGGCCCCTGTGCTAAATATGAGCAGTTATGTGCCCTAGGTCAGATAAATGGGGTTTATAGTTAACAGTATTTATATCCTTTTCCCATATCTGGGAGCTACTCTCTGCCCTGATCCAGCTTTCTAGTCCTATTCTCAACTCTAATATTATTCATGTACAATACTTTTAGCCTACCTGTATGTTAGCTGCCAGGTTTAGGCAAAAATTAGTAAACACGTGGGCACCTTGGAATCTATGTAATATAGACTTCTAGCTTCTCCCAACATGAAGACTCCAAATTTTATTTGCTATAGTTTTACCTTTAGGTTCCTGATTATTAAACATTTTGTTCTGCTTTATATCAATGCTTTTCAGCCACCAAGTTGCAGATGCTACCATGATGTCAAACTGACTTCCCTAGACAGATGCCCTCACCAATGTACCCTGGAGCCCCACCTCCCCAGAGCCCTGTCCCACCAGGGAAAGCTATAAACAGGCTGGAGGTATGAATCAACCTATCAACACCCAGGTCTAGTAGTAGAGTAGCAATTACAGAAGCCCTTCCACCTTCTGTACCCCAGAAAGAGCTTTGGTCCATACTTCCAGAGGGATAAAGAATAGGAAAACTTCCAATGGAAGGGATGGGATAAAGAACTCTAGTGTTGGGAATTATATGGGATTGCACCACTCTTGTCCTACAGTGTTGTTAATCATTATTAAATCACTAATAAAAAATCAGTCTCATAATGATAGTAATAGCCAACATGTATTGTGAGTTACTACATTCTAAATATCATAAATGTTGTCTTTACATAGGTTCTGTTTATTAGCCCAATAGGTTGTTTATACAAATAAGAAAACTATTACAAAAAAAGGTTAAATACTTGCCTCAAACCACACAGTCAACACCATGCCAAAAACCCGTATTTATCATCACTTAACCATTCTACGATGTAACTTTATTTACCTGGAAACATCACACCTGAAAATTCAAAATAGAAAACAGAAAGAGAAAACATTGCAATCAATAAATGCTGTCAAGTGATCCTTCCTCTCCTATAGTCTGACATGTTTTTTACATCTACAAGGCCAATCAACCCTTTCCCATTGTCTACCCTAAGAATAAGAACAGAAAGGAAACAAAGTAGAAGTTGGACTGAGTTGGGTGTTTTGCACCAAATTAAAGGACTCTAGGGAAAAAGGAGACATGCTTTTCAGTTCTGGTGGATGATGGTGGGAGAGAACCTAGGCTGGGGGAAAGAGTGATTTGCAGAAAAGTCAGAAATTTTATACATGTTCCATCAGCTCTATTTACCGTAAACCATCAAAACCCCCAATAAAATCATATAAAAGGCTTGAAGCAAGAATAAATTAAATAAATAAATAGAAAATTATTTAAGAATAAATAAAAAATTAATTCACTATGAATTTTTAAAAATATGAAGATTACTTGTAACAAAATACAGTTCACATGAAATATACTACCGCAGGCTGACAAATACTGCATAATTTAATTGGATCTATAATTTACATAGTTCTGAAATTGCAAATCAATTCCTCCAGTTTTGCACCTTACAATTGAACTGCTTTCTAGTATTCCACTATCTTGCCATGCAAGCCTATGTATGGTTCCATCTACTTTTACTGTTTAAAATGTATATATATGTAAATTATTATTCACAGATCCTTTTGCATCTGAGATATAAATGCTGAATCAATGTGGGAAACATCAAGTGTCTGTTTTAACCTGAGTTGATTATATCTAAATATAAAATATAAATTAGCATTTTATTCCTGGTTGTATTTATTATTGTATTATATCATGCATTAATTAAAAACATATGTGTTTTAAAAACACCTAATCTACAATTCACCTGTCTACCCATCAGAAGGTTAAAATTTATAAAGACTGAAAGATTTACACTAAATTTTAACTGACTGTAATAAATTATTATTGATTAACTTTAGATTTATTATTGATTTTAGCTCAGTATTAAAGCTTTAGAAAATAGAAAACTCACCAGGTTCCAAGATGTCTGATTTTTGTAGCATTGCCAAACATCATTTCTCTAGTCTATTGATGAGATTGACGTGTAGATATGATTCAGTAGGAAACCATTATTAATAGGAAGAAAAGTTATGACTATTAAATCTTGACACTTTGCTGTTTTAAGTAATTTGCTGGCTCTGTGTTCTCAAAAGTAGATGGTTAAAATGGAAAACAGGTTACAGAGTCTTCACCTTTAAAAAAACAACATCAAAACACTAATGGAATGAGACTTTGAGGTGTACAATAAAATAAGTACCCAAAGGTGCAAAGTATCAGGATGTCTCAACACCAAATCAAACTCTTCCCAGATGACCAGACCCACCTCACCCTCACTGTCCCCACCATTCCTGATTATAGGAACTGAACCTTACACAGTTGTCCTAACTATTTACCATGAATTATCAAAGGAATTCCATTGAGTGAAATATAGTTTATGTATAAAATTTGAGATACAGAATTCTCTGAGATATAACAGAAACATCATACAGAGGAAAGTTCCATAATTTATTTTAGTGGTTCTTTTATCAGCTGTAGAATTAATGAGGGGACCAGATGGTCTAGATGTTAGTGTAGTGGGTTGAGCACACGTTACAAGGACTGGAGTTTAAGGACGCAGTCTCCACCTGCAGGCAGACAGCTTTGTGAATGAAGAAGCAGTGCTGCAGGTATTTCTCTGTCTCCTTCTCTACCTTTCCCTGCCCTGCCAATTTTTCTCCATTTCTATCTAATAAATAAAAATATAGTTAATGAAAAGAACTAAAGAAGAAACGGTATCAGCTTTGTTGGTCTTTACTCCAGGTCTGCTGCATTGCTTGATGCTGTGGTCTATTTACATAATCACTGTTTTGCCTAAGACCTGCCCTGCCTGCAGGGCATTGGTTTAATCCCCACCTGTTAGATGGAAGCTTGCTACTTTCACACGCCGCCCCCTCCCCTAGTTACTTCCTTTTTCTGACCTGCCACTTCTCCAGGAGGTATAAAGGCATATTCTTTTCTGATCAATTAAGGAGAGTTGCATTGTGTTCCCACTCAGCCATGAGTTCCTGGTTGTCTCTCTCCCGCCTTCGAAGCTAGCCCAGCAAGCTTTATATTTATTTCTGTTCATTGAATTCTGATCCTTTCCTCTACTTTGAGATATTATAATGCATCCCCATAAGGGAAGTAGATGATAGGGTAGAGTATACCCATGCCTTCCCAGAGTTATGATGAGAGGTAAAACAGCTGGCAGTGCTCTATAAACAATTCATTATCTGTGGACTCTATATTCCTTATCTCTGAAATATGTTTGGAATTTATCCCACCATTAGTTTCATAATTTGAGAGTTTTTGTTTTGTTTTATTTTTGTCATCTCTGGGATTTCAATGGTATGGGACAATTTTTTTTTTCAGACAGAAAGACAGAAGAACTAGAAAAGAAAATGATAATAGAGACAGCCAGAAATCAAGAGGGAAGGGGAGGTAGAGAGAGGCAGAAAGAGAGAGAAAAAAACACCTGCAGCAGCGCTTCACTATTGGCAAAGCTTCCCCCTCCAGGTGGGGACCAGGGCTTAAACCTGGGTCCTTGTACATTGTAACATGTATGCTCAACCAAGTGCACCACTACCTAGCTCCCATAATTTCAGTACTTAACATTTATTGCCTTAACCTAAAATTGACCTCAAGTTGAATTCCCTGCTTCCAGTACCCTATACATTCACTATATTACTAATGTCTCTCCGTGTCTGTCTCTCTTCATGGTCTCTCTCTGAATGAAAAAAAAGTTGTTCTGAAATCTGAAAAATCATTTATGTTTGAATAAATCCACAGGCAGAACACAATTATCTTCTGATGCTTTGATTCACCCCATCAAATCAATGTTTAGCATATTAAGCATCATCAATGGAGATAATGTATCTGACCAGTTGTCTTATGAATCTGTAGGAAAAATATATGGTAGCTGTAAAGGGAATGATCACACAATAAAGTGTCCTGAGTACTATAGAGGAGACTTTATTAGACTTACCAATCACAATTGATCGACTTTATTTATTTTTAACTTTATTTTTTACACCAAGCTTAGCTTATCACTATAGGTATTTGTTTTTATATTCCACTGCTTATGGTGGCAAGATATATATTACAATATGTTACATTGATATAAGGTGAGAGAAAAAGAAAGAAGGGAAGAAGGAAGAAGGAGAGACATAGTACAGCTCCACTGCTCATGAAGCTTTTCCCTTTATAGGTGGGGTCTAAAGGAATGGAACTAGGTCCTTGTTCTTGCTAAAGTATAAGCTCTGTTGGGTGCACCACCATCCAGTCCCACAATTGAGAGAATTTAAAAAAATTATATATATACCAATGAAAACACAAAATTATCTCTTATTTACACACTAAAAGGAAATGGCAAAGTCTATTTCTTAGAGTCTTATTTGGACTAGTTATATGGAAAGGTTTATTCCAATCCAGATTTCCTTTGTGGTCTTAGACTGTATCAAGTCCTGCAACTACTCTTCCTCCTCAAAAAAGAAAAAAAAAAAAAAACTCTGAAAATTATAGTAACATTGAGGGCTCATCTTTATACATCACATCATGACTGCAATGCAAACTTTGTGCAAACTCCAAATTCTCAACTAAAACACACACAAAAATATTCAAAATATTTTAATTTTCCCTCTCAGATCTGGTAGACTCTGAGGTTGAGCCTTTGTTAACACAAAAAGAAACTTGAGGATCTTTGGGTCCTTGTTGTACTTGTAGAATCAGATAGTAGTTGCCACATTCATTGAACCACTTGGTAGGGATACTTTTAAAAAATATCACTAAGATAAGATTTCTACAGATGTATAATTTTCCATTTAACACTAGAACAATAATTAGTTTCCCTTAAATGAGAAATACGTGGGAGGGAGTGAGATTGCCCAACTGGGAAGGCACCAGCTTTTTAGATATGTGATCTAGGTTTGAATCACTGTTCACCACATGGAAGTATTATCACACTGAGTGAAGCTTCAGTGAGTGATATGATATCTCTCCCTTTGTCATGCTTTTTCTGTTTATCTGAAAAAGTTGACCTACACAACAAGAAAAAGTATTTCACACACCCCCTTTTTCATTTTGCGTGTCCAACATTATCTTTTTTATTTATTTATTTTATAAAATGGAAACACCAACAAGACCATAGGATAAGAGGGGCAAAATTCCACACAATTCCCACTACCAGAATACCATATCCCATCCCCTCCTTTTATAGATTCCCTGTTCTTTATCCCTTTGGGAGTATGGACCCAAAATCATTATGGATTGCAGAAGGTGGAAGGTCTGGCTTCTGTAAATGCTTCCCAGATAAACATGGACATTGACAGGTCCATCTATACTAAAAGCCTGTCTCTCTATCTAGTGGGGCAGGGCTTTGGAGAAGCAGGGCTCCAGGATACACTGGTGAGGTCATCTGCCCAGGGAATAACTACCTAGTGCCTTTTTTTTTTTCCCTCCAGGGTTATTGCTGGACTTGGTGTCTGCACCATGAATCCACCGCTCCTGGAGGCTGTCTTTCCCCCCTTCGTTGCCCTTGTTGTTGTAGCCTCATTGTGGTTATTATTATTACCATTGTTGATGTTGTTCATTGTTGGCTAGGACAGAGAGAAATGGAGAAAAGAGGGAAAGACAGAGAGGGGGAGAGAAAGATAGATACCTGCAGACCTGCTTCACTGCCTGTGAAGCAACTCCCCTGCAGGTGGGGAGCTGGGGCTCGAACCAGGATCCTTACGCGTTAGTCCTTGCGCTTTGCGCCACTTGCGCTTAACTAACTGCCACCGCCTGACCCCCTACCTATTGCCTTCTTAAACCATAAGACAGCTGGGACCTTCCACTTCCAGTATGAAGCCCATATTTCCTGAAACCTCTAGGGTGGGGCTCACTTTTATTGCATGCTTCTCTCAATTCATACCAACTGATGCTGCATCTGCTAATTCTAACCTAATCAATGCAAAATTATTTTATTGTCATGAAACAAACATTTCAAATTCTCAAGGGACTCAAATCCATGTACACAATTTAAATTGTAAAAATGGGAGTTTAGCCATATACATATTCCTTGTCCCCATGATCTGACAGCACCAAGATTTAAGATGCCAGGTTAAGGAGTCAGATTACTTGAGCTCAACTATAATTCTGTCACTTAGCTTCTTGGGAAAGTCACTGTATTTTTCTTCCCACTTTTCGACATTTGCAAATGTGTCTAATGATTCTGTTTGGCTTATCAGGTTGCCATAACATCAAATGAAATCACGACTGCCTGATATTTTGAACAGAGCCTGGCAAATAACAGGCACTCAAGAAAATGTCCACTGGTTTGGGGAGAGATATGTCAGAATCAAGTATAGGCTTGCTGGATCGAAGTTCCAGGTTCAAACCCTGGCTTCATGTATGCGCTAGCCAAGCTCTGTATTTACTGTTCTCTCATTCTCTCCTCTCACAAGGATTAATCAATTTTAAAACATTTTGTTGTTCACAGGTAACATTATAGATAACAATTTCATTCCATTTACAGGACAGTCAATGAATTTGGAATATATTTTTATTCTATTATTGAACTTATACTTCCAGACAAACCCAGGCTATTGTCTTTTAGATGTGTTTGGTCTGAGAAGTGAATTTTGATTCTAGCAGGTAGATATGTAGGTACTAAGAAAAATCAGTGGCTCATTGTATAAATGGTGCTATCCTGGGTACAATCCAGCAAAAAAGGCTGGACAATGATTTTCCTGTATGTCTACCTGTCGTTGTATGTAAGCATTACATGTTCTTGTCACTGAATTCTATACCCTTACAACTTGATAAGACACCAGCTACTTCAACTTCATGAAGTTTAATTTCATGTGTGCAAAGGTACACATGTACAGCCCTAGGCTTAATGTTTCTTAATGCTCTGTTGTTACCATCAGGAAATTTTCAATTATTATTATTATTTTTTATTTATAAAAAGGAAACATTGACTAAACCATAGGATAAGAGGGGACTCCACACAATTCCCACCACCAGAACTCTGCATCCTATCCCCTCCCCTGATAGCTTTCCTATTCTTTAACCCTCTGGGAGTATGGACCCAAGGTCATTGTGGGATGCAGAAGGTTGAAGGTCTGGCTTCTGTAATTGCTTCCCTGCACAACATGGGCATGGACAGGTCGATCCATACTCCCAGCCTGTCTCTCTCTTTCCCTAGTGGGGAACGGGCTCTGGGGAAGCGGAGCTCTAGGACACAATGGCGGAGTTTTCTGTCCAGGGAAGTCTTGTCAGCATCATGCTAGCATTTCGAAACTGGTGGCTGAAAAGAGAGTTAACATACAAAGCCAAACAAACTGTTGACCAATCATGGACACAAAGGCTGGAACAGTGCAGATGAAGAGTTGGGAGATCCTTCATTTTGTAGATGGCTAGTAGGCATATTTTAGTTATATTTCAAAGGGCCTGTGGCTATACTAGTTTTCTTTTTCTTTTTCATTTTCCCCTGAGTCTGAAATCTGATATGCATGTGGGTCTAAGTTATTGTCTGGGGAGATGATGTCATGGCTGGAAAAAGTAACAGAAAGCTGGATCAGGGAAGAAAGTAGCTCCCTAATATGAGAAAGGGGTATAAATATTGTTGATTGTAAACCCCATCGATTTGATGTGATCTGGGGCCCATATTCATTTTAGGTGTCTATGTGACCTCTGTATCCCTCTAGATCTAAGCTCACATTCTGTGGTCATGAGTAGAACATTCCAAGCTGCCTCATCAGGACCCATCTGCCTCAGGCGTAGCATACAGTATGTTGTCCATCCTCTCTTCGGAGGATGGGACATTCTTTAGCATTGTTGATCTAAGTTGAGGGTATAAGGACCCTAAGACAGCAGGGACCTCCCTCTTCCTCTATAAAGCATATATTTTCCTCAGTCCTGGAACTTCTAGGGTGGAGCTCACTTTCCTGCACGCTTCTCTCAATTCATACCAAATGATATTGAATCTGCCAATCCCAACCTAATCAATGCTCAATGAGTATCACCTCAACATGCTTCACTTTAGACTGTGTCCAGAGACATCAGGCATGGAATGCCAACCCTTCACCCTCAATTATTTTTTTTAAATATGTTTTTTATTATCTGTATTTGTTTATTGGATATAGACAACTAGAAATAGAAAGCGAAGGGTGACAGAGAAGGAGAAAGATACCTGTAACACTGCCTTAACACTCACAAAGCTTAACCTCTGCAGGCAGAGACTAAGGGTTCGAACCCAGGTTCTTACACACTATGATATGAGTACTCAGTCAGGAGGTGTGCTACTATCTGACCCTTCAATCTTTTTTTTTTGGTACAAGAGATCTTGCACTTTGATTTTGTACTGGACCTTACCCAGGTTGTGATTTTTTTAAATCTCCATAACCCAAGAAAAAAGTGTAACAAAGTTGATCGATTACATTGCAGGTATGATGTTTATGAGTAAATGAATGAATGAATGAATGAATGAATGAATGGCTTTGACAACAGTCTACATTTAAACCCATCTTTCCTTCCTTTCCCTCTTAAAGGAACAACAAAAAGTCCCAGTCGTGATCCCATAAAGAAACAAAGCCCAGCTATTTCCAGGGTGAATATCCCTCCAGCGGTGCGGGTGCGACGTGGAGAGCTTGGCTTTGCTGGAGTTCAGACATGAGCCTGCACCAGTGTTAATGGACATTGGGGAAGGGGATTGATGGCGAGCCAGAGCAAGGTCTGTGGTATTCGTTTTGATAACTGGATTCGGTCACATTTACTCCTTAAAGGTTATTAGTTATTTTAAATAATTTTGTTAAATGCTCAAGAGGGAAAATGAAGACATATTAATAGACACACAATTATACAGGTTAGAGCAACAATGCAGTGCTGGTCATTCAGCAACCTTGTGCTCATTTTAATTAGCTGCTTTCCCTTGCTTTCAAATGTAATTAAAGGAGCTTAGTTGTGCTCAGTGATGCAAGCCACCTTATTTAATCACTAACATTATTTCCCTGAACTATTAATGATTTTCAAAACGCTTGTTTATGCAGAATTAGAACAGTAATTACCTTACCAGTTAATTTTGTACCTTCACATTTCACACCTAGCTCAAACGTCATTCATTTACCATGGCTTCTCTGTCAAAACAAAGAAATGCTTGTTCTAAATGTGCTTCTGAGTGCCAAATTGAAAGCCGAGTTTTGTAACACTAATAAAGTAGCTCCCAAGTGAAACAGGTGTAGTAATTTAGACCCTTCCTGTCTCGAGCTTGCACATACACGCTATGTCTTTTCTTTATTAGCTTTAAAATGAGAGCTTGGTGTGCAAAATAAGCTATTTAATTCAGACTTGTGGAGCAGAATATAATCTTTAATTTAAACTAGTGCAGTAAAAAGAGGCCTTTAATTTTAACTGGCATGTGCGTGTGAATTTGAATTAATAATCCAGAAAATTGAAACTGTTTTGCTGCTGTTACTGGATATTGACTGTTCTTCACATGCCCTTAGTTTCACTCACTCCATTTCTCCCCAGAACCATGGCTAGTGCTTTTCCTCCTGTCTTTATTTGTTCCTTATGATGTAGTGGTTTCATGCCAAGCAAAGTCTTTTGAAAAGGAAAGTCTCAGATGACTGAACTCTCTTTACCACCATCCCCCCAAAAGCATTTTAATAAAAGTATACTAAATATGTATTAATTTAGTTTACAAAAGATCATAATTGGTGCATTTATTATATCTACTTAAGTTATATTTCAAGTGCACTCTGAATTCATGCCTGATTGAATCCTTAGATGGGAAGATGTTCTGCTCACATTCTTACTGACAAAACACCACTGAATCCTACAGCACAAATTCCTCCTTGGAAATTTGTTCTAACATTGAAAGAAATTTCTTAAGTTTTTTTTTTTTTTTTTTTTTTTTTGCCCAGGGTTATTGCTGGGGCTCAGTGCATTATGAATCCACTGCTCCTAGAGGCCGTTTTTCCCATTTTGTTGCTCTTGTTGTTATTGTTATTGCTGTTGTTGTTGGATAGGACAGAGAGGACTCGAGAGAGATGGAGAAGGAAGAGAAGGAGAGAGAAAGACACCTGCAAACCTACTTCACCCCCCATGAAGCGATGCTCCTGCAGGTGGGGAGCTGGGGGCTTGAACCGGGATACTTTACCGGTCGTTACGCTTCATGTCATGTGCGCTTCACCTGCTGGGCTCCCGCCCAGCCCCCAAGAAATTTTGATAACAACAATTAAGCCAACGATACTATGGTATTTATGATTTATTTGCAACTCATCTGTATCCATCTTTTAAAATATTTATTTATTGCCTTTTGTTGTCCTTGTTGTTTTATTGTTGTAGTTTTTATTGATGTCGTTGTTGTTGGATAGGACAAAGAGAAATGGGGAGAGGAGGGGAAGACAGAGAGGGAGAGAGAAAGAGAGACACCTGCAGATTCGCTTCACTGTGTGTGAAGTGACTCCCCTGCAGGTGGGGAGCCAAGGGTTCGAGTGGGATCCTTCCGCCGATCCTTGCGCTTTGCATTGCATCCATCTTTTATGGCCTTTGTATAAGGATTACCTATCAAGAAAGTTTCCAGATGTCATTCTAACCCTCCTTGAGCTCTCCTTATCTGTTATCTAGAAACAATGAGTAGTACACCACATAGTTAGCTTCTATTACAGCCTATGATGTCATCTGTTGGTGAGGGGCATTTGTAATTAATAACACTCTTCTAGATACAGTTCCTAAATTCTCAACACCAGGAGACTGAGGCCATTCCTCTTCACTTACTAGATGCAGATTATTTATATACCAATATGGAAATGAATAGTAAAGACATAAATGTGCACTCAAAAAGTTGAATTGATGAACTGTTTGCAAAACTGCACTGAACTAAAAAAAGAGACAAAAACATTGGGAGGGGTCCAGATAGGTGACTCAATGGTTGAGCACATGTCTTATATACCCAAGACCTTGGATATAATTTCTGACAACACATGGCAATAAGAAATACAAAACCAAGGGACCAGGTGGTGGTACATCTGGTTAAGTGTGCATATTACCATGCACAAGGACCCAGGTTCAAGCCCCTAGTCCCCACAAGCAGGGGGAAAGCTTTACTAGTGGTGAAGCATTGCTACAGATCTCTCTCTCTCTCTCTCTCTCCTCCCCTTTCTCTCAATTTCTCTTTGTTCTATCAAATAAAATAAAGTTTTTAAAAAAAGAAATAAAAATTAAATACTATGTAAGGCAAGACAAACCTTAAGTCTCTTTGCTTCTGTTTACCCCTCTCTTATTTAAAATAATCACTAAAATAGAGCAACATAAAATACATATTTTTAGGAAGTGTAAAAGAAAAAGACTTAGTTGAGATAAAAAGAGGGTGGGGGCCAGGCAATAGCACTGGGAGTTAAATGCACATGGCATGAATGGCAAAGACCAGCTCAACCATCCCAGTTCAAGGCCCTGGATCCCCACCTGCAGGGAGGTCCCTTCATGAGGTTTAAGCAGGTCTGCAAGTGTCTTGTCTTCCTCTACACCTTTCTGGCTTCCCCTCCTCTCTCTATTTCTTTCTGTACTGTCCAACAACAACAATTGTAACAATAGCAATAAAAATGACAACAAGGGCAACAAAAATGGGGAAAATGGCCTCCAGGAACAGTGAACTCATAATACAGGCACTGAGCCCCAACAATAACCCTGAAGGCAAAAAAAAAAAAAAAAGATGCCAATAAGCAGAAGAGGCAAGAAATCTCAAGAACACTGGTATATTAACAAAAAAAAAAAAACAAAAAAAAAACAACCTGAGTGCAGGGTCAGCAAGATCATTTCCTTGGGAGGGCAGCTGCTTTGTCATGCTTGGTACCCTGGTACCCAGATTTCAAGGTGCTGTATGTTACATGGGAGTAATCCAGCGCTGAAGGAAGCTTTGCTGCGATGGTGTCTTTCTCAGACCAATTTGGTGAAGCTCTGATGCCAACACTAACAACAATAACAGTAACATATACCTTTGTGTTCAAGATTCTGAAAATGTTACCAGTGAATACTCACAACTTCAAGAAGCATCACTTACCAGGTTTTCAGGGAGAAGAGCCTAGGCCCCAAATGCCATTCTGAGCGGGGTACCATCAATTGCATTCCAATGCCCCTGCTATTTGCCAAGTCAGATATAGAGAGATGACAGATAGAGAGCCAGAGAGAAATAGATATGCATTTATGTAAATGTCTATACCTTTTTGCTAGTTCATGAAGTTCTTTTAATAGAAGCAAAAGCTTTCATTAACTAAAGCTTAAAATTTAAATTGCTAGAAGAAGGCATTCGTCTGTGAAGGTAAGACTCATTCGCACCAGAATGCAAGAGTTATCATTGGCACTTAACAGTCTTATGTGGTTTCAGATGGATTTTGTACAAAGAGAAGTGCAGAGGCAGTGTTAACCTAGACTACCATTCTTGGAGTTCTGCTTCATGTATTATATGCTAAGAGGACACCCCATGTCCAGAGGGTTTTTAAATTAAGGTATAACTATGATTTGTACAGTATAACTTTAATTTCTTTTAATTAGTTCATTTTTTTTAAAAAACCTAGGTTGTTGGGGAGAACATTCCTCAAAGATAGCTTCCATGCTGTGTATGCCTAACTTCTTTTCTGAGACAATTATTATACTGAGTATATACAACAGTAAGACTTCATATTATTTTATCAATGTATAACTTGAATCATTACCTATATAATCTACAGTTTGCCAAACTTTCCAGCCTGCTTAATTCTCTGTGAATACAGGTCAACACAAGGGTTTTTTTTTAGCATTTTTTTTTAGATTTTACAATCTCATTTAGTAAACACACATTGCATGCTTACCAGACTATAGGCATTAAATTTCAGCTATAAGAAACAAAAATTAGAAAAATCATTATCATGAGCCCTATCGAAGAAAAGAGAAACATAAGCAAAATCAATTTATTTATTTATTTTTGGATAGAGACAGAGATAAAATTGATAGAGGAAAAGAGTAGGCTTTCAGCATGGCTTCCCCAATGCGAAGTTTATCACAGTGCTAATAAGGACTCTAGATTGATTCCAGGTCCTTGTACACTGTAATATGTGGAGTCTACTGTGTCTACCACCATCCATCCCCTCAGATTAATTTTTATAAACTATTTTAAAGATATTCAGAGGTATATGGAATATATTCATTTAGTATCTCCTAAATACTGCCCAGTGTTATCTTTTTAATTCTGAAAGATTGAATAGATTATTTTAAGTTAAATTAAAATATATATAAATATAAATGCTTTTTGTTTTTTAATTTAGTTTTATTTATTGGATAGAGACAGACTAATTGAGAGGGCAGTAGGAAGGAGAAGGAAGACAGGAGAGACACCTGCAGACCTGCTTTACCTCCTGTGAAGCTTTCCCCCTGCAAGTGGGGATCAGAGGCTTGAGTCCAGGTCCTTGTGCACTGTAATCTGCACTTAACCAGGTGTGCCACCACCTGACCCCTAAATACTTTTTTATTGTTAATATTCCCTTGACTACAGATCAAAGTTGATCTTAATATCCTACTGAAAAGTTTTTATAGATCTTAAGACTATTACAAACTAATATTTCTCCCTCTTTTCACTAGAATTAAAGTATTCCTTTACAATAGTCTCCCCTAACAGTTTCATTATGTATAACGTAAATTATCTAAATATAGTTAAAAATAACTTTCTTGGAGTTGGGCCATAGCACAGGAGGTTAAGCACAGGTGGTACAAAGAGCAGGATTGAGCCCCTAGCTCCCCAACTGCAGGAGGGTCGCTTCACAGGCAGTGAAGCAAGTCTGCAAGTGTCTATGTTTCTCTCCCCCTCTCTGTCTTCCCCTCCTCTCTTGATTTCTCTCTGTCCTATCCAACAACAATGACATCAATAACAACACTAATAACTACAACAATAAAACAACAAGGGCAACAAAAGGGAATGAGTAAATAAAAATAATTATTAAAAAAATAACTTTCAAGTATCTTACCTTTTATTTTCATGGTTTGTGTTTTTCCTTAATTGTTTTTAATACACTTCTATCTCTAACCCTAACTTTTAATAAGGTTGAACTTTGGGTAGACATTTGCTGTGGATATAATTTCTGGGGCTGGTTAGTGGCATATAAAATCAAACACACACATTACTATGCTCAAAGACCTGGGTTTGAGCCCTCTCTCTTTGGCCTAGGGGAAATATAGGGCTACTGGTATCTGGTATCTGTTTCCTTTTCTATCTTCCCCTTCCTCTCTCAATTTGTCTCTGTCCTATCAAATAAAATAGACATCAAGCTCTTTGTAAAAAAAAAAAAAAAAGTTAAGGCCTAAAAATTGTCTTTCAGACTTTGTAAAAACTATGGAGATTATAAGGTTATAAAGATTATAAGATTATAAAGTACAGGACTTTGGTTCTGGCTGTGTATAAATATAAATGTAACCAGTATACTCCTGAAATCTTCTAATTTTAGAAACCACTATTAAATCAGTTATAATTACAAAAGAAAAGATAAGGTTTTGAAAGCAAGTTGAAGTCAAGAGGTATTCTTACTTCATGTTATATAACGCTGGTTGTGTTTTATTTCCTAGGACAATGGAAAGTACCTGAGAACTTTCAAGCAGAGAGTAAAATTTAAAAGACCAAATCATTTTGCACTCCAGGTTGGTAGAGTAGATAAAGCCTAGAAGTTCATTCCAATCCTCCCCTAAAATATATAAAAATAACAAAACTATATTTATGTTATTTCTTTCCTGTGCATGGTAACCACCACTGTATGGTTCCCATGTTTTGCTTTACTATTGCTAACTTTTCAGAAGATATGAATATCACTTCAGAAAATTTAGATGTCCTCACTTCAGATGGAATGAACCTCTTTCTTGTCGAAGATTTGACCTCCCTTCTGAAAATTTAACTCTTTTTTCTGAAGAAAGATAATTCAAATCCTCAGGGGCTAGGCCAAGAAACACTGCCACTCAACTTCCATCCAAAAATGGAGCACTTCCTCCCTCTACTGAACTGCCTGACCAGCCTGCCTTGTTTGGAGTACTACTCTAACATCATGATGATATCATGACTATCATGATGTGATAACACTCTCCATTTATTATTGTTTCCTAACATTCAGAGGAATCTGGTCCCAAATTGCTTTCATTGTTTTTACAAGAAAATTAAAACAATACTACTTTGGTATCATAGACAAACATTTCCACTTGCTTCATTGCCTGCTTATATTATACAGTGCTTACTTATATTACTGGAGTGCTTCCTTTATTATCTTTAAAATCTTCTTGCCAACAGGTTTCTTATATTTTTCCTCCCCCCAGAACAATGTCCTGAATATACATATTTATTAAAATAACAAGGAGGTAATAGTTGTTATATGCAAAAATTGGTTGAGTGGGAAAGGTATTAAATATAAGTTTACTTCAAAGACAGGAACAGAGGCAAGAGGAAATTAGTACATCCTCTAAGCCAATGGCAGTAGAAATGGACAAGAGAAGTATTAGTAAATATTTTGATAACTTATATATAGTAAATTTAAAAAGAGAAACCAGCCTGATAATTGTATGTGATGCATAAAAATTGAGGAAATCATGCTAAATAAAAATATAACGGATGAATGATCACATATTAAGATGTGAATAAAAATAACTGAATTTAGTTTCATTTCTCTATATTTCTTTTAGATATATACTAAATTGAACATGACATTCTATATATATTCAAAGGATAAACTAGGTCTCATAATATTTCTTTGACAATTATTTCTTCTAAAAGGTTGATAGTTATTTTATCAGTTCCTCCCTGAGAAAATAGCTGGTTTGTATTACTCAAACCTTCCTGAATTTTGAAGTGGACACATGCCAGTATTCAAAAATAATTTATGACCACAAGTACAATATTCTACTTCCAGACCTACTCTTTGATACTAACAATCGTCGCAATGCTGGAGCGTTGTTACTAAGATCCTAGAACTACAAAATATCCACTATAAGGAGTATAAAGACAATGATAAAGTTCTTAGTGCTGGTAGACTAATGTGATGAAAAAGCTAGAATCTGAAATTGAAACAAAGTCTGCTGACTTAGAATCCATATATTGGATAATCACAACAGAGGAAAAAATTTGTTTTTGAGACCACTTAACTCCTGGTACTTTTTGTTATGACATTAACTGAATTCACACAAATACTATCCTCTGTTTGGGATGCTTATGGTCTTAAAGTAAGTCATCTTGTGGTCATAGAAGTGTTTCAGTCAATAGAGTACATAATTTACATTCATAAAAACATATCCAGCTTCATCGGTCCCTACCACAGTGAAGGAAGTGTTGGTACCATGGACTGACTCTCTCTCTCTCTCTCTTCCTCTCTTTCTCTCTCAACAATAAGAATAAGAATAATTTAAAAATAGATTTGGCTTCAATTCTAGATACTTCATATGTCAAAGTGATACTATATCATAAAATCAAATGTATTTATTGCCACCAAGGTTATTACTGGAGTTCAATGCCTGCACAATGAATCCACTGCTCCTGATTGCCTGTATTTTCAATTTATTTTTTCTCTTTCTTTCCTTTTGGCAGAGAAAAACAGAAAGAGAGAGAGAGAGAGAAAGTGAGGAGATCTGCAGCAGTGCTTCACCTCTGGTGAAGTTTTTCCCCTGCAGGTGGGGACTGAGGATTTGAACCTGGGTCTTCGGGCAACACCCAGTTCCTATTTTTTTTTTTAATAAATAAAATGAATCAACTTTATGCTAGGTCTGAGGAGAACTCTAATGTCTCTAAACTATTTATTCATTAGGGTGGTATAAAATACAAAAATTAGGATAGACCTTAGGAACAAGTCCAAGGGTAATCTAAAGATTATAGGTTTGGCTGCTAACTTTTTTCCAGTTTTCTTTATTGGAAAGAATGTTGTGCTGGTCCCAAGAAGAAATATATATATAAATCAAGTACCTTTTCCTTATTTCCATAATTACTAGAAAATTGAGAATTATATTTGAGATACAATAGCAAATAAACTAGTAAAAACACAGGGCCATGGGAGCAGGGTCTCTAAACTTCTCGATGCTAGCTTTCATTTGCTTAAATTTTGCCCTCTTGAACTGGATAAGACATTTATATGCTACCTAAAACCATTTCAGAATTAAAATGGGGAAATAAATACATTTCTGAAGGACCCATAGTTTTAAGCTGAAGTTTTATATACAGAAATTATAAGATCCAATTAGACAATATATACTGTTCTGAAACAGCACCGTCGGATAATCTAACTTGTAGCCTGCAATCTCTGATTTTTAGAGGCAAGAAAATACTTATTAAGATATTTATAGATTTTTAACATATAATTTACTGTTCTAAACACTCATTTCTTGAGCTTTACTCTATTATTCCAGACATCCATTTACTGTAGCATATATTATCCAACTGTCATAATAAGAGAGGTAAAATGAAAACACTGTTTTAATTTAGTGCAAAATTATGTTTTAGTAACTCCTTTCCTACTTTTCGGTTACATTATTTATATGTAAAGTTAAATGACTCATTTTCATAAGACTTTTAACGAAATTTCAATGTTTTTTTTTTTTAAACAGTTTCCACCTCCCACAAGTTTAATGATACCATATTGGAGGCAATGTATAATCACTGAAAAGATTCTGGAAGGTAGCACAGTAGTCATGCTGCACCTATTCAAAAGTGATATGAAAGGTCAATTCCATTTAAAATTTCAAATATATACCCTAATTTTAAAGCTGCTAAATACTTTACATATAATCATGAACACTTTATGTATAATACTGGCAGTGTTAGTTTAAGAAAATGTATATTGAACTTTGCACCAGATATGTTTAAAATTTAAATATATTATATATTTTAAAGCATTTAGGACATTTAAGGTGACAAATAAAACAGCTTTCCAATATTTCTACAATGCCAAAATTCATGGTCTCTAGGCAACTAGGGAGCACATGGCTACAGAGTCTAACATGCTTTTCCAGCACCGTTATGTGTTTTGGTTGATGATTTATTCAAACCCAGTTTCAAACCTGCTACTAGTTCCATCATTCTTTTAATGCAAAGGGTCCACCATTCATAACTGTCAAGGACTGATTCATCACCAGGACTGGGAGTTTTAAGGCCCCTAGACTTGTAAAAGTGTGTGTGTGTGTGTGTGTGTGTGTGTGTGTGTGTGTTTTCTTGTTAGCATGTATAATACTATAAACTCTATTGTTTCATTCTTTCACTTTCTTATTTATACATTCTTTAGGATGTTTCTACCTAATTTTTGAACCACTTGTCAAAGAAGACATACTTGGCATTTTAGATATTTTATGTCTGCAGTTGATCATAATGGACTGTCTCTGAATGCTTCTCAACTAATCATAGGCAAGCAGTATTGACTTTTTTAAAAAATAAAAATAAAGCACAGCATGTGCAACTTGACAAGATATAGTAACTAAAAACTTGATGAGATATTTTAAATAGGTGACAGAGAAATGACCATTCAGTTTCTATTATCTCCCACTTAAAATATTTTTAAATACTTCTAGTAATAGATAAATCTCAATAGTATAACAAGGAACAAAAATAAATCACAAAAAAATTCATAGAACAAAATTCAATTTTATAAATAAAAGCTAGAAAATTAATAAAAAAAGGATTATTAATTCAAATTTTCTGTTCTAAATGACTGAGTTCTCAAAGATGAGAGAATTAACTTTGACAAGGCACTTAAAAGACTTACAAAATTTCTGTGAAATTTTCATAAAACAAAGCCTATAAATTATAAATATTTTATTTGGTAGATCTACAAGATATATGAACAAGACATTGTTCTTTCATCACTATTTTGGTAAAGAAAATTGTTAATATTTCCAAGTTGGGGAAGCTTTGTGGTAGACTAGATCAATAAGAAAACGTCAGTCCTAATATTAGGAAAGCTCTGAAAATCTTCTTGAGAAAATAAATGCCCTGGTGTTTTGCCAGTCTCATCAACAATGTCCACATAGGAATAAGATAATTTCTGATCTTCTGCAAAGTAGAAAGTTTGTCTTTGGCTATCAAGAAAAAAAGAGTTTTAATTCCACTCATCAGAAGATCGACCTTCCAGTGGTGCATCCCGTGAGTACCCATTCATTGAGGAAACTGACGATCCTTCCTAGCCGACTGAATCCACATGGATCCCAGTCACTTTCAAAGCCAGCAACAAGCAGCTCCTGACAGCTTTCAAGCTGTTGGTCCTCCTCTTCGAGTCCTCCAACTTAATGTTGAGGGGCTGTCCTTTGCCAAACGCGTTCTTACTGGTCAACTGGCGATACAGCATCAGGCAGATGTTAATTTGCCTACAAGAAACACATATAGCAGTCGATGAAGCTGCTCAATTCACCATCAGTGGATTCGATTTAATATGCTATAATCTCCATCCTAAACACGGCCAAGCCGTAGCCCCCATGTCCACTTGGTCGATTCCAAATTATATTCCTCCATGAGGATCATTTCTGGAACCATCCGTTCCACCCCAGTTCCATGGCTGCCAGTTCTTAGCAACATCGCCCCGCCGGATATTCGTCGGGATCCGGCATCATCTAAGTTCATTTCCCACGGCTACTCTCGACCAGACCTGCCAATATACGCGGATATCTTTGCCCACCCTGTCCAACGCTTGATGTCTCCTCACCCAATCTGGTCTCCTACGCCTACACTGAACTTCTCTGTTCCAGTCTCTTGGAAACAGAGTTGGCAGTCAGCTGAGGTAAAGAACAAACACCTCATCACAGACCCCTGCGAGCGTCAACCCGGCTTTGACCTAGCACGTTATGATTGGGCCCTCCTCAATCGCTATCGAACAGGCCATGGCCGGTGCGCCGCTATGTTCCATCGCTGGGGAGCCAGAGACGACCCGAACTGCCCCTGCAGCTACAGACAGACTATGACCCACATAGTCAACGACTGCCACCTCTCCAGATTCAAAGGAGGTCTCGAAACTTTACATCAGGCTCAACCTGATGCTGTTGACTGGCTACGGAAGAAGGGCAAACACTAGAAGAAGAAGAAGAAGAAGAAGAAGAAGAAGAAGAAGAAGAAGAAGAAGAAGAAGAAGAAGAAGAAGAAGAAGAAGAAGAAGAAGAAGAAGAAGAAGAAGAAGAAGAAGAAGAAGAAGGAGAAGAAGAAGAACTGCACAAAATCAGAGGAAGGAGAAAGTGGAATAGTAGGATGCTGACCAGTCAAATGTACCAATTGCCTTTGGAAGAGGCCATAGACATAGACCCACCTCATAACACAAGGATTAGTGAGTTTCATTCTCCTCAGCATAAATGCATTACTGAAAGATGAAAACATAACTGGGAACTTTCATTTCAAGTCATGATGCATAAATGTTAAATGCCATGGAAGTTCTTCATTCAAAAGGAAAAAGTCTACTTGATACGGAAATAGCATTTTATATTTGAATCTGAAAACTTGGAGGAATTAATTATTTATTCAGATAATCAAAAGATTTTTTTATGTTTTAAAATGCATATGGCCAGAGGCTGTCAATAGAAAGAACACAGTTTAAATTCCAAATTTAAAAGTGAATGATTTTTATAATTTTCAGATGTTCCTCTAAAAGCACATGCACCTGCTCTAAGAAGCGAGCGTTAACTACTATAAATATGTAGAGATCATTTAACTCCAGGGTAAAATATATATGTGTATGTGAGTTCCTATCTTTCTCTCTCTATATATGTATATATACATATATATATACATGTTCATATACATATATACATGGATAAAAGCTAATATATATATATATATATATCCAAATGAAACATTTAATTAAAAGTACACTTCTTGTTTTTTCCTTAAAATTAACTTAAAATATTAATATTGCATTCCTCCTTGAACGCCACACACAGTGAAATAAAGGCTGAACTACATCATTATATCAACTGAACACAGATATTCCCCAAAGAACTGGTTCAAGAAAGTGCCACAATATGGCAGCCAGTCCCATCCCCCTTTGGCTTGGATTCCAATTAAGTCTATCCATAAGGGAATGGCTTTCTGCCAATAACACAACAAAGGAAGAGGACAACGTTTGTCTTGAGCCATGGGGAAATTAAAGGCAATAATGGAGACTGGTGCTTCTAGAATTTCCCCCTCTGACCTAGCCTAGGAAATTCTGAGACAACACTGAGGTGAACCAGTCATATCCTCTTAAATTCTGATTTATGTTTGTGTAAGAAAGTTTTAATACAGAAGACTTTCCACTGAATCTGCAATACATACAGGTAAATGAAAGGACAAAAAATCCTGAATCTTATAACCCTCCTTACTGTTATGAGAATGATTAATGACAAAGGACTACTTTTTATCTATCAGAACCTAAAATCAAGTCTGCACTGTAGAGAAAAGGTTAAGATTTTTTTATTTTGTCAAAATTTTAGAGCACAGCATACAGAAGATTGGTTTTTTCTTTCATAGTTAGGATATCACCACTCTGCACTGCATTTTTCTCAGACAGAAAGAGACAGATAGAGGAAGGGAAGGAAAGGTAGCATAGCACCAAACCTCTTTCAGTGTGGTAGGGACAGGACTTGAACCTGTGTTTTGTAAGTGGAAAAGCATGAACCCTCCCTGGTGAGCTATCTTGTAAGTCCTAAAGTTGAATCTTTGATACTGAAAACTTAAAGGAAAAAGTTGGTTCTCTGATACTTGAAACTTAAATCTTGACAAAGTTGATTATGTGCCCCTTAGCAGGTCTTCTCACTTATCTGAGCCTTTGCTTACTGCTCTGTAAAATGAGTTTTCTTATTTTAAAAATGCAGTCCATGCACCCTTAAATCTTTCCATGCTGTTTAATATATATATATATATGTATTTATATATATATGTATATATGTATGTGTATATATATATGTATATATATATATATATTACACAGCATGGAAAGATTTAAGGGTGCATAGATTTAAGGGTGCATGTATGTATATATACATATATATATATATTGCATTCCATTTGCTTATTTTATTCTCGTTGACTCTCTTTTATATCTCATTGATATTCACATTTATAGCAGGATTTTCCAAAGACTACATGAGGCAATCTTTAGACTAAGGTGACTAAAATGTCTTGGTAACCTGTTTAATAAAATCAAAATCAAACCAGAGTTAAAAAAAAATCAGTTACTTGGTGTATTACACCAAATTAAAAGACTCTCAGGTGGGGTGGGGTGGGCAGGTCCTGGAACATGATGCGAGAGAAGGACCTAGTGAAGGCAGAATTTTTATGTGGAAAACTGAGAAACATTACACATGCACAAACTACTGTATTTTACTATCAACTGAAAACCATTGATCACCCAGTAAAGAAATAAAAAAATGCAAGTTCAAGAAAATTAACCTTTATTAAATACAGTAATAATTTTTATGAGAAAAGAGTCCTAGAGCATTGCCTCATCCTAGGTAGTATCAGAAATCAAGCTTGGAGCCTCACACATGCAAGTCTGTCCTAAGTCACTTTTCCAACCTCAGTTAATGTTATTTTAAGATGAATGAATACATTAATACTTGGATTTCTCTTTTAACATATACTACAATAAATATTGATAGTCATTTCTCATAAATCACAGTTCTTTGATGTCCCCAGTATTTTTTTTTAATTTTCAGCTGAATCTTATTTTGGAATTGAGGTGCACGATTTCATTATATCTTTTGATATATGATATGCAAATATCATTTTCCATTCTGTAGATTTGATTATTAGGTTGGATTATCATTTTCTTGATAGTTTTCATTATTGTACACAAGCTTTGCAGTTTAAGTTAATCTCAAAATGAACATTTTATTTGCTATATTTTTATAATAACTTGGTTTTAATACCTTATATTTTTATTTTTTTATTATTTAAGAAAGGAGACATTAACAAAACCATAGAGTAAGAGGGGTACAATTTCGCACAATTCCCATAACCTGATCTCCATATCCCATCCCCTCCCCTGATAGCCTTCCCATTCTCTATCCTTCTGGGAGTATGGATCCAGGGTCCTTGTGGGTTGCAGAGCGTGGAAGGTCTGGCTTCTGTAATTGCTTCCCCGCTGAACATGGGCGTTGACTGGTCGATCCATACTCCTAGTCTGCTTCTCTCTTTCCCTAGTAGGGTGGGGCTCTGGGGAAGCGGAGCTCCAGGGCACATTGATGGGTTTGTCCGTCCAGGGAAATCTGGTCAGCATCTTGCTGGCATCTGGAACCTGGTGGCTGAAAAGAGAATGAACATACAAAGCCAAACAAATTGTAACAATCATGGACCTAAAGACTGGAATAGTGCAGATGAGGTGTTGGGGTATATTCCCTGCATGCTCTTGTGTACTTTTGCTTTCAGGTATATATTTTTCCCCTAGTTTATGGGCATGTGTGAACATATGATCTATGTCAGGGGACCTGGACTATATCTAGGTTTGGGGACTTTATTGGGGAGTGGACCACCTGGAATGGGATTAGAGAATACTATGAAAGGAAAGGTCTCACCCGAGTGATGAAGCTGAAGGGTTGTCATTCCACACCTGAAGTCTCTGGTCACAGTCTGAAGTGAAGCATGTTGTGGTGGCACTCGTTGTGTTGATTAGGTTGCGATCCACGGATGCAATATTATTTGATTTGAATTGAGAGCAGCATGTAGGAAAGTGGTCCCCACCCTAAGGTTCCAAGACTGGCGGAAATATAGGCTCTATAGTGGAAATGTGAGGTCCCTGTTGTCTTAGGGTTCAAGAAGACAATGGATGGTTAATGTTATCAACACATTATTTGGTGATTGGATTAACTTTGGAAAGTCCCTTTGTTAGGGTTTGGGGTATAATACCCAGCATCTTGTATATAGCTGTGCTACTGGTTGTTTCTGTTCTCCCTGATCTAGGCTTTTGAGAGAGTCCACATATCAAAGACTCAGCCTATGTATTAAAAAGACTCAGTCTGTGTTTTAAGAAGCTCTAGACATATGATCAATTTTTCCCTCTCATATTAATTAAATAGTGGTTTATATATTTATACTTCAATAGGAATGTACATAAACACCATTCCCACCACCAAAAGACTGTGTCCTAACCCCACCCCCCGTTGCGCCAGGAAGCCCAATGGCTACCCATCACCTCTCCCCTTCACCACAGGGTTTTTACATTGGTGCCCTGCTCTCAATTTGATCAGATCTGATTTGAGACCAGTGATTTTTTATCCCCAGTAATTTTTAAGATTGTAAAGTAGTCCGTAAATAATTAAGTTTGAGAACTGCACAGGTGGGTAGTGGCGCACCTAGTTGAGCATATAATGAGCAAGGACCCAGGTTCAAGCTCCTGGTCCCCAACTTCAGGGGGAAATCTTTGAGAGTGGTGAAACAGTGTTACAGGACTCTCTCTCTCTCTCTCTCTCTCTCTCTCTCTCTTTCTCTCTCTCCCTCTCTATCACTTCCTCTCAATTTCTGGCTGTCTCTATCCAATAAATAAATACAAGATAATAAAAAGTTTTAATAGAAAAGAACTGATAGATTTATTTTTGAGAATACTCTCAGAAGGATCCTCTAATATGCTGTACATTATCAAATATTCTTACATATAATTAACAGTATTATAATGAAAGCAAAGTTCTTGATTCACCTTATCACACAGATATTACTTAATCAACAAAGTATTTTAAATGGAGCAAAAATTACTAAATGTAATCCAACTCAAAAACTAATATGTCTAGCAGTGATTGTAACAATGGAGATGAAGGATCTTTACAAGAAAACCACAGGGCACTGTTAAAATAAATAGAGGGTAACACACAAAGAAATTGAAGAACATTTCTTGTTCATGGATTGGAAGAATAAATGTCAACAAAATGGCCATCCTACCAAAAGCAATCTATAGACTCAATGCAATCCCTATCAAAATCCTGGCGATGCACGTTAAGGAAATTGAACAACTTATCCATAAATACTGTGAGACCATAAAATAAACATGAATAGTCAAAGCACTCCCAAGGAAAAGGAAGAAAAATGGAGACATCATGCACTCTGACTTCAGTTTATACTTCAAGAACAGTAAATAAAACAGTGTGGAGTTGGAACAAAAATGTACGGTTGGACAACAGAACAGGATAAAGCTATGTAGTATTAGAAGCTGCTATTAAGCAAAAACCACTGGATAAAATACAATTATAAGAAAAAAGTCAGCAGTAATCATAACATTAAAAAGGATGATGGAGCAGAAGAAAAATCAAAAGTCAATCAAGAAGGATACAATTAGGGTTGCTACTGGCCTCCTGAGATGGTTTTTCACGGGATGTTTCAGGTTTCCATGAACCTGCTATTCAATTTCTAGAGGTTATATTGGTTCTTATTTCCATGCATATGTACTATTGCTGAGGAGACTAGAGTGTGTCTTTTTCCCCTTAGAAATCCAAACCAATACCACACAACATCACTGGAACATCTATTAGCAATCTGAAGTGTAAAGGAATGAAGAGAGAATAGTATATTTGCCTAAAGGAAATACAAGGGAGTCAGGCTGTAGTACAGCGGGCTAAGCGCAGGTGGCGCAAAGCACAAAGACCGGCATAAGGATCCCGGTTCGAACCCCAGCTCCCCACCTGCAGGGGAGTCGCTTCACAGGCGGTGAAGCAGGTCTGCAGGTGTCTATCTTTCTCTCCTCCTCCTGTCTTCCCCTCCCTCTCTCCATTTCTCTCTGTCCTATCCAACAACAACAACAACAACAATAATAACTACAACAATAAAACAACAAGGGCAACAAAAGGGAAAAAATAAATAAAATAAATATTAAAAAAAAGAAAATACGTATACATAGCCTTCAGAGAATCACATATGTGACTCTACACATACACTGGCACGTCATATCAAAATGTATCATCTTTAGAGATCATTTTCATTACATTTAAGAAACTCATAAAATAAATCTGTTATTTAGCAGTAGGTAGTATAGAAAATCACTGTCAGATGAGAGCCAGTTAAAAAGCAAAGTAGGAAGAAATGAGACAAAGATAATAAATAGCAAGTATCTGACTTCTCATAACAGTTCTATTCTTCAGAAACTTCAAGAAGAATCAGCAAAGAACAGGACTTGGGAACAAAAAACCCAAAGAAACAGACACTATTAGAATTCAAGATGGACAAAAAAAATAGGATGACTCACATTTTTTAAAGGAATTGTTTATTTATTTTTGAGAATGATAGAGAATACACCCAAAACATGTAATGCTGAGGACGGAACTTGTGAATTTATACCTGCTTGCAAGTTAGAAGCTCTAATTACCATGCCACCTCTCAGACTACAAGGATAACTTAAATGGCAGGTTCACTGCACCCCCCCAAAAAAAAGACGTAAGAAAGTTAAAACATTACAAATTCCGCTTTCACTTTCTAACAGATTTCTTCACCTATTTGTTCAGAGTAACTGGCATATGATTAAAGCCTCACCAAGATTAGACAATCAGAAAGTCATCGGGAAACAAGAGAGACAGTATAGACCGCCAGGTACCATGATGACTATAAGAATGAAATAGTCATGATCCATGACTCCAAGAAGTGACAGTCTAGGAAACAAGAAACTAAATTCTCAAAGAGGGACAAGGCAGCTGTGATTTATCCCTGGAGGAGGCCATTAAGTCCGGTAAGGGGTAGACATGACTTCTACCTGTAGGGAGGAGAAAAGTCTTCATGAAAAAATATTTCAACTTGGTCTGAAAGGTGGGTAGATTTATCATAAGTGGAGGTGTGATGAATGGGCATATAAATGGATGGGAAGGCAATAGCAGGGCCTCAGAACAAGCATACACGGACCTGATTTGAAATACAACAAATACGTTGATGGGCACAGTGTGCAAAATCATAGGGAAGGAGATGAAAGTAGAAAAGACATGTGGTATCAAAGCACCAAGTACAAAAGATGGGAAAAATTTGGTTTCTTTACTTAGGGGGTACAAGTAAATTATGAAGGTTTCAGTATTGAGGAATGAGGTAAAAAAATAATAATAACATCATTTTCAAACCCCAAATCTGTACTAATAAAGTTTTGAGCAATCATTATACTCTTTAAGAAAGTTCTTATTCCCATTTTACCTTAGAGAAAATTAAGTCTCATAGAGATCCTAAAGCTTGCCCAAGAATACAGAGCAAACAGCCGAACAGCATTGAAAATTCATATTGGTGTAAATTTAATTACATCAGAGACACAACTATATAAGTGCATAATGACAATAGATGTGGGTACAGCAGGCTGGGTGGTAGACAATAGGGAGTGGTAGAAACTGCAGCAATGACATCAAGACATTCAAATCAAGTGAAGAGAAAAAAAAGTTATCTAGCTCAAGCCAAGCAAAATTATGCTCAGGCTGGAGCAAATAGTTTGTCACCTCAACTGATGAAATGTCATGCTTTCTCTAAAATGACAAGAGATGAATCAGCAGTTTAATGGCAACTATACTGGTCAAGAAAAGATAAGAATCAAGGAGACAGTCAATATAATAAGAAATAAATCTCATGACTATGGAGAGGAAAGGACACATGAGACACCCCTGAGACAGATGATAGAAATAAAAATAGTGGAGTGAGGCAGAAATTAGTTGTTCCCTTATTTCCAATCATTTCTTCCTTAAGTAACAGATCATTTTCAAATACTCTATACCCCAAATACAGAGTTCAGAATCTATTGAATGTCTCCAATGAATTCAAACTCAAAAAAGCACATTGTGGGCAATAATCCTGCCCAGTTGAGTGCCTCTGTTAAGATGTGCAAGGACATCATGGTTCAACTCCTAGATCACTACCTTCAGGAGGAAAGATTCACAAGTTCACAAGAGGTAAAGTAATGCTGCAGGTTCTCTCTCTCTCTCTCTCTCTCCCCTATCCTCCCCTATCCATCTCTATCCTTTCTCAGTTTCATTCTGCCTCTGTCCATCCAATAAAATGTAAGTAATTTAAGTACAGCATATAAGATTTCAGGCTCAGGGGAAAGAAAAAAAAAATAGTATAGTCATAGGCCATTTAGAATATGACTAAAATATGCCTACTAGCTATCTACAAAATGGAGACGACCCCCGCCCCCAACACTTCATTTGCACCAATCCAGCCTTTAGGTTCATGATTAGTCAACAACTTGTTTGGCTTTATAAGTTAACTCTTTTTTCTCATCTGCACCAAGCCAGCCTTCAGGTTCATGATTAGCCAACAACTTTTTTGGCTTTGTATGTTAACTCTCTTTTCAGCCACCAGGTTCCAGATGCTAGCATGATACCAACCAGACTTCCCTGGACAGACAACCCCACCAATGTGTCCTGGAGCTCTGATTCCCCAGAACCCTGCCCCATTAGGGAAAGAGAGAGGCAGGCTGGGAGTATGGATCCAACTGTCAAGGCCCATGTTCAGCGGGGAAGCAATTACAGAAGCCAGACCTTCCACCTTCTCCATCTCACAATGACTTTGGGTCCATATTTCCAGAGGGTTAAAAAATAGGAAAGCTACCAGGGGAGGGGATGGGATATGCAGTTCTGGAGGTGAGAATTATGTGGAGTTATACTCCTCTTATCCTATGGTTTTGTCAGTGTTTCCTTTTTATAAATAAAATAAAATAAAATAAAATAATTTAAGTACATTGGAGCATATTGGAGACTTTGCTAAAGATTTTATAAAGAAAACATAAGTGTAGATTTTCCTTACATTTGCACAGCAAAGTAGTCGGGTCTCCAAAATCCCCTGCCAGACACTTGTCTTATCTTAGTTCGTTCTTTTCCATGCCTGTTGCCAGATTTATATATTTTCCCCTGTGTTTCATTCTCCCATGTGTAGCATCTAATCTTGCTTATATCTGTCTTCCACTTGGAGATTTCTCCCCTTGATGTCTTGAAATTTATCTGTCATTTTTCTATGTAAAATAACACAGTATTTACTGGTTAAACTTTGTACAGCCCAGCTTCTCAAAGCCTGGGTAGAAAATGTAATGGTCAGTCCCTTTCTTTACAATAATTTCTTTATCTGAGAGGAGTTATTACCCATAAAGCTCTTTGAGATGCTTGTCAAGGATCAAAATCAGCTTTTCTATATACTTGCTGCACATATGTATCACTTGAGGTCTCCCTAAGAGAAATCCCGAAGGCAAAAAACAACAACAACAAAAAAAAAACAGTCTATATAATTGCCAAGGAACTAGCCCGACAAATGTAAAGGGGTTCAGTCCTGGATTACTGTTACTTTAATAGAAACCTGAAACTAATGATCCGGAAATACTGTGTCAAGAACTAACAGAGAGGTTAGGAATTTGGATATATTCAAGGTAGAGTTGTAGTAGTGAAGTGGGATAAAGGAGAGGACATAAAGAAAAGAGAAGCCTAAAATTTTATGGCAACAGTAGTGAAGCAAAGCATAAACAAAAACAAACAAACAAAAGAAATATTTGCAGAAGGCAAAGTCACCAACAGAGAGAAAAGGACAATAGGAAATGCTCTCCAGGGAACCAGAGCAGATAATTCATGTTTCTCAGTTGCAGAGGCCAAAAAACATAGGCACCATCTTTGATTTTTTTTTTTTTTTTTTTTTTTTTTGCTTCTTTGCACCTCCTGCACCCGATCTACTAAGAATTCTGCTTGATGCAACCTTGGAAATGTGTTCAGAGACCGACCATGTTTTACTCTTGCCATTTCAACCAGCTTGATTCAAATCATCACTGTTTCTTGTCAAAGATTGCTACAGTTATTCCTATGTTTACATTGGCCCCCAATCTCCTCAACTCAATATTTCAGTCATAGTGGTGGATTTAAAATGTCCAGTAGGGGCCAGTTCACCAGGTAGAGTGCCTATGTTGCCATATGTACAGTCCAGGTTCCAGCCCCAGCACCTATAAGAATGGAGGAAATTAGGACACTGTGATATCTCTCCCTCTCTCATTCTTTCTCCCTCTATCTCTCTATCTGAATGAAAAAACAGAGAACATCAGTTCTCTACTCAAAAACCATGTTTGTTCCCTTGTCTTTTATTTGTTTGTTTGTTTTAGTGATTTAATAATGATTGACAAGACCATAAAATAAAAAGGGGAATATCCCACACAATTCCCACCACCAGATTTCCATATCCCATCCCCTCCATTGCAAGCTTTTCTATTCTTTATCTCTCTGGGAGCACTGACTCAGTTGTGGACTTCTATAGGACCTTGCTCTCAATGTAGAACAACAATAATGGGGTAGTCCCGAAGGGAGGCTGCATCAACATACTCTTCCATTCAAGGAAGACAGGTCCCAAAATGAGTGCAACCTAGAATGTTCCTAGCTATGAGCAGAGAATGTGAGTTTAGACCTACAAGGAAGGATGCAGAAGCTACACAGGCTCCTGTGCTGGATATAAGCCCAGATCAGACTGATAGGGTTTCCAGCTAATGGTATTTATATGCTCTCTAGTCTTTAAGAACCAGTCTTTGACAAAGGTCAACTACAGTTTCACTGTGGTCTTCCTACACTTTCCCTTTCCAATCTGATTGCACCACTCCTTGACACAGCTCACCTCTCTGCTACTCATTACTCCCTGCAATCCTCTTAAAGATTAGAGGGCACATGGATGTATTTAGACCTTGCACTGGTTCCCTCCTTTTCCTGAAATGGTCAAAGGAGACACCTGCAGCATAAAACTTAAAGAGAAAGATAGTGTGACAGTGTTGACACTGAGAGTGTGTTCTCTTTAAGCAGTGAGGCGTCTCACTTGGTTCACCCAAGTCCAAGGCCCATATGTCTTATCTTAATACTATGGTTCTTATTTAATATAGTTCCCTGCAGCCTCTGTTCTTCCTTTAGACTGTATGACAGAAATTTGTATTATCTTTGTTCATAAATACAGTTAAAGTAGCAAAATCGCTTACAGAATATTATAGACACTTAATAAATATCTATGGGGTGAATAAATTAGAGTGGCACTGTCCATAAACATCAAATGTTACAGATAAGTCATAACCCATAGAATTAAAAGGGTGATCAGACAAATCAGGAATAAAATGGTGATTATTTCTCACTAAATTCACCACTCAGGTGGGAAACTGAATTTTAGCTGGTTGGTGGATGATGGTATAGCTACGAAAGCAAGAGATTTGAGATCTTATGTCCAAAGACAAGACAGCAATTTCCTAAGTAGTAAGATGACTAGCATCAGCTTGTCAGGCACAAAAAATTGAGAAATAAGACCTTAACTTGCAGGGCAGGAGACGAATGAGTAGTGGGGTTGGACTAGTAATCAAGGCTTATAAAGAAAGGAAGATGGGAGCTTTACAGACAAATGGGAGTGATCTACAACAGACTGATTTAAAGAGAGTGGAGACAAGTGATAATCTGTGAACGGTAAAGTAAATAAGAGGAGAAACACAAACAAAAAAGAGAATATAAAAAGACACCAGGAAACCTGATAGTGGAAGTTGCTTTGAAGAGGCAGAGTCATACTGGAGGCTGAGTGGTGGCACACCTAGTTGAGCACACACATTGCAGTGCACAAGGACCCTGCTTCAAGCTCCTGGTCCCATCTGTAGGAGAAGCTTCATGAGTGGTGAAATAGTGACACAGGTCTCTCTCTCTGTGTGTGTGTGTGTGTGTGTGTGTGTGTGTGTGTGTGTGTGTGTGTCTTCCTGTCTCTCTTTCTTCCTCTTTCCTCCCCTCAATTTCTGTCTCTAGTTATAAAATAATCAAAAGATTACAAAGAGACAGCCAGAATCAATCAGTAAATGAGAACACACCGCTCATGAGATTATGATCACATTACATACTTGTAGCTCTCCCTCGTAGAGTGAAAGAAGTTCAAAAGCAAGGAGACATTTGAACTACCTAAATTGAAGGTAACTTTATAGTAGAAAGGTTCCTAAGTAATAAACAAAAGCAAGTGAAAGGCAAAAGTTTAGTCAGGTCTACAGATAAATGCAAAGAGGATGCCCAACTAGTGAAATAAAATTGGCAATCATTTTAGTTCTTTAAGATTTCCAGCCTTTGAACTCATACTGGTATGCACTAAACATCTAAACTAGAAATGTCAGTTGGAAATGAGACCAACTACCACATACTAAGAGTGAAGGACTATGATCTTAAGGGGCTCAGGAAACAGGGTGGTTAAAAAGAGAGAGTGTGTTTGAGGCAATTTTCATCAGTGTCTGAAGCCAGCTAGAGGGATATTTAGAATCACATTTCGGATGAGGTATGAGCGTGAGCAATATATTCACCTGGTGCTCACAAATCCCAGGGAAAGTTAATTAGCCACTTGGGGATGCAGTTACATTTTCTCTTTCTTAGATGCACTGTGGGAAAAGGGCACAAAGTTAGAATCATTCCCCCAGCAATGAGAATAGTTTATACATTGGTCTCAAGTCCTGGATTTCCCACATAAGTGAAAAATGAAACTAGAAGCAAATGTGCTCTGAGGTTGCCCCTGATTCACTCTGGGTTTCACAAGGACATTTGGAATGGCAGTCAGGTTTGCTGTTTCAAAGCAAGACTTGCTCAATCTTTCCCTGAAGAGTTCATCAAAGTACTCATCAATATTTTCTACAAGAGGATAGTGGTCCCTTTCTCCAGGAACTGGAAGCATATGTGTTTCTGTCCCTGTCTCCTTACATCCCTGGAAGATTCATCTGCATGGCATCACTTAAGTCTTTTCACACCGGTCTTCACAGACCTTTTTTTTTTTTTTTAAATCAACAGAGCCTCCTAAATTTCTAAAGAGATGAATTTTATTTCTCCTGTACCAAAAACATATTTTAGAATAGAAATCTTTTAAGTCAGATAAATCCCCTGTGTATTCAAAGTGATCAATCTCTCTTTCCAGTCTTGCTCAACATCGTTGTTAGCTTGTACAGACATTTTAATTGTGAGCAGCTGCTTTTGTCTTCTCAAGCACGACACAGCTCACGTACAGATCACGAACAGTAAGAACATGCCCCTCCCTTTTATTTAGCAGATCCTATTACTATATAAAGTTTCAGCCCACTAATCACACGTGCAAGAAGCAGTATGTTTACAGTTCTCAATCACTTTCTCTTTTATTATGGGATGTTTTAGCCAGCGTGATCTATAATGAATGTATTGGGTTTTGTGCTCTTTCAGAAGTTTCAGCCAGTGTCTACATGCCTTTCCCTTGGTGTTCGTAAGAACACGAGAGCCTCAGGGTGGGGTGGATAAAATTGGAAAATATAAATAACAAATCAAAAATTACAATTGATTGGATAAACAATTTCCCTTAGTCTGTTTCTTAATAAGTGATCGATTTTGTGATCAATATTCATTATTTCCCAGAACATACCAAACTGCTTATTGAACAAATGAATGGCTGAATCTACAATGACACAGAATCAAAAAGGTAAAACAATTTCTTAATAACATGGGTTGAACAGACTGTCTCTTCTTACCTGGTTGTTCCACATCAGTGCACCTTTCTGCATAGCCCTTTGGAAAAAGACAGAAGTTCAGGAAGACAGGGAGGCAATTCATTACTCATTAAAAGAAATGAGTTATGGAAAGATGTGTTTATATGTGTGAGGGCTGAATTGCAATTTACGCCAAGAACCTCTTTTGTCTATTCAGAGTAAATTCTTGCAGCTACCAAACTAGGCTCTCCCTAAAGGCACTGCCTTTTGAATTTAGTGTACTCTATGCATGCATAGAGAGTTGGAAAACCCAGAGCATATTCACTTTTTAGACGTACTTTCATTAAAATTCAGAAAACGACTAATATATATTTGGGTTGAAATAGTTGAGGCTACATCAAAAATATGATATGTGAGATTATCATTTTGTCTGCCTGTCCTTGGAAATGTTCAAGCATCTAACTGAACAGAATCAGCTCTGATAAAATGGGATTGAGATCTACTGCACTCTAGACCGTGTTTCTCTTCATCATCTCAAAATTCCATGATAACCAACACAATGACTATGCACCTCCTACTTTTTTTAAGGATCTGAAATAGCCTTACAGGCGTAAACAAAAATTGCTATCAATTATGTGTGAATGTCTGTCAGTATTTAGTAGATAGTAAATAGGACCCCTTGCCTGACATTTAAAACTGTTGTGGGCAGCCCTCCAAGTGTGTTTGCTGCAATTCTCCTGCCCCTTCTCAGTTTGCAAAGGACTGAAGAGTCACGGCAGCTCCTTGAGTTCCTTTTGGCCTCTCTTTTCTCAACTCTCATCTCATAGTGTCTTTGTATCTATAACAAATGCCTAATTATCCAGCTCGACAAGAAACGCTGGACTGATCAATTATGAAAGCAACAAATGATTAACTAGTCAAAAAAAAAAAACTTCACTCACTTAAAGTCACTCATCCAAGGCTTATCCAAACTACTTAGGAAAATCTCATTAAATCAGGCTCCTCTAATTATAAATTAGATAATTCTGACATGAGCAAAACCAAAGTTTACCTTTGTTCTGTCTGTAAAAAAAATGTGAAGCAAAGAATAACATAAATAAGCCTTAATTATTTTGTAAATCTAAAGTTCGAGGATAAACTTGACATTCTCCTAAGTAGCTTGACAGCAAACTGTCAACCTTGAAGCTAAATTCCAAGCATCATGTAAACTTTTACCTTCAGAAAATACTCAAAGGTTTACGTTAAAACATTATATCTATTCCTAAGACTCAGGAAAAGACTTTATTGGGTAATATAATAGGATCTGAGCTGTAATTAAAAGCTATTTTAACATATGCTGGAATGTTCTATTTATGTTGTATTGTCAAGAATTCACACAAGTAAATGCTCCATTGACTTCAAATAGCAATGTTATTTATTCTTAGCAGGGAGATATGGTACAGAGGCCTACTACAGCCTCATTTTGAATGAACTAATATGCCTCAGTTCACTCATCTGTAAAACGGGGGTGATAATAGTTACTCTTTATAATATTATTCTGAGGAGTAAGGAGATATGCACAATCCATAGTAAATGCTCAGTACTTTCAGATTACCCTTACTGAAATCTTTCTGAAGGAATTATCAAATATTGCACAAATTCTTCTTCTTTTTTTTTTTTCTTTTTTGTCTCCAGGGTTACCGCTGGGGCTTGGTGAATGAATCCACGGCTCCTGGCAGACATCCTCCCTCCCCCATTTTATTGGATAGAGAAGAGAGAAGCTGAGATAGAGAAACATCTGCAGATCTGCTTCACCACTGCAGATGGGGAGTCCGGTGCTCAAACTCGGATCTTTGCAAGGGTCCTCACATTTTGTACCATGTGCATTTAACCAGTCATGCCACTGTCTGCTTTCAAGAAAAAAAAATTGTCTCACACTCTGGAATGACTATTTCAGATGGAAAGGGAGAAAAAGACCAAAGGAAAGGGAAAGACATTATGGTACCAAAGCTTTTTCCAAAGCCGTGAAGATCTGGTTCAAACTTGGGTCATGTGCACAGCAATGCAGGAAGACTATCCAAGTTAGATTTCTCAATGGCCCATTATTTTCATTTGTTCAAAGTCTTGAAAATAACTACCTTATGCCATGGAAGACCATTTTTCCCCTTGAGTCTAGTCAAATAATCATACAGCTGTTGACCTTTAGTAGTTCTTCAGCCCTCTTATTGCTTTTCATTATCTGCTGTCAGTATGTCCCTGGTATTTCTAATACCTTATTGCATGCACAATGTTTAAGATGAAGTTTATAAACTATACTGTGCTCTCCTATGAAGTACATTACACATTCTCCCTGGAAGATTTTGAATGCACTACCATAAAGATATTTTCAATGCATCCTGATTCCAAAAAATCTTGTCTTAGTGATTAAATTAATTAAATATCGGAGTCCTCTGTTTAAATACAAAGCTACCATACTTAAAAGCACTGGGTGTATACTTAAAGCACCATAGCTCATCTTTCTCACTGGGACTGGCTAGCCTTCAGTTAATATTTTATGGAATTTATTTTTATGTCTTGTACTCTTCTCATTTTTTTATTCAAAAATGTTGGTATAGAGAACATTTTAGACTTGGAAGAATTTTTACATTAGCCATTTTTAATAAATAGCATGAAGTTGTGCAGCTCAACCCATTTGTCCTAAGGATTTGCCTCACTCGTGGATTCCCTATAATCAGTGGTAGACAACAGCTATTAAAGGCACTTATCTGAATTCTGTGGAGTGGAATGACTGACAAGGTACTGTTTTCAGTTCCTCTCCACCACTAATTTTCACCTCCAAATTACATCAATCAACAATGTATAATGATCTGAGGGGCTATTTTGGTAGAGCTTTCCTCCAATTTTTCATAATCTAATATGAATCATTTGAAATAAAGCTCACATAAAAGTGAGATATGAAAAACTATTAACAGAAAAGTCTCCAAACATGGTATGTATATTTCTTAAGCTAGTTTCCATTCAGCAGCATCAGAGTCTGCACAGAGCATAGACTTTATCTTATATGTACTATACTTCTTTTTTTCCATCTCATGGAGTATAACAATATGCTGATATGACATTCAGGCATTACAGACAATAGATGTATTTTTACACAGCAGGAGAGAACATGATTTCTTCTGAGAACAGATATATCTTAAAAGGCATATCTGCCTTATAATACATTATCCGATGTGTATTTTGCTCCTCGCAGTGTTAAACGTAAAAAATAAGGATCTAACTACATTATTTGATGGTGGTCACTTGTGGTTGTGAATGCCACAAAAATATCAACCACTGATAGTGATGTAGTTGTGTCTAGAAGTAGAATTCTAGTAGGAAATTATACTGAGACAAGCAAAAAGAAAATATAGGAAAGAAGTGTTATGATGACTTTATCAGTTCAGAAATTAAAATAATACAATGCACAGAATTTGGAGAACAGGTGCAATATGGGACTATACCCCTGTTATCTTATAATCTGGTAAAATATTGTAAAATCTCTAGTAAAGATTATATTAATTCAAATTAAATAATAAAATAGTACCATGGGGAAAAAAGAAATAGAAAAAAGAGAATAACCTAATTTTCCTTTCCAGGTACAAGATCAAAGAAAATAAATAAAATTATTAACTTCACAAGCTTTCATGAGACACTTTACAAAGCCTCAAAATACCAGTTGTGCTACTACCCTGTTGTAGAACCTGGCTGTGATACAGTAAAATTAAAAATTACTGCAACCTCACCTTCGTGAAAAATGACATAACTTAGAAAAGCTATTTGAACTCCTTGATTTTAGACTTGCAATTAATGCCAAACTCCAAGTATGGAAACAGGAACAACCACCAAGCAGTCAAGGATTTAAATCATTTCTTTTTTAACTTTGATGGAAGAGACAGCGGGGTAGAGGCAGAGATATGACCTGACTGCAGGTTGAGGCCCAGTCATGGCCCTTTGACTTCTGGAGGACTTAATGCAGAGATCAAATAGAAGAAGAGGACAACATTATACACTACTATTCTGGAAGGGAGAATGAATTTGTAGTTGCAAAACTCCACAATTTGGGCTTCATTCTCTTAGCTTTCCTTGATCTCCGAGTATCACTTCCACTTCCACCACAGAGGATCAAAACTATGTACTTCACTCACTTTCACAAACTATCAAAATCTGTTTCAAGAAAAAGTCAGATTAATTCACAATGAGTGATATAATTTCTTCAAATACAATCCATCTCCCAAGGAGGTTTTCACCAAAAAAGAATCAGTGTTACAAAGACAGCTTCTGGTCTGTGGTGTATATAAGGATTTAAATGGGTAAGAGAGAAAAATATTAGTGACCATCAGAAGCATTTCCATATAAAATTAATGTTTGCAAATAATAGTATGTATTAGTTAAACGATTTAATATAAAGTAGTTCTATTGCTGATATCCAACCTGTTTTCCCAGTAGCCATATGTCAAATAACTTATATAAAGTACCCTAAAAAGAGATCAGGAAGTCCTCAGTAATGGAAGGTGGACAAAAATGTACCAGAATGCTTACTTACAGTTTGTTGTAATTCCATGCAGTTTACTTAGGCTTACTTATGTGCTCTTTTACCAAGTAGCAGCTAAATCCAGTCTCACAGAATGAATGCGAATATTTAAAAATGTATACAAACAATTCTTTACTAGTATTACTCATAAAGTATTACAGCAAAAAAAAAGTTAAAACAAAGTGTCAAAGTTCTACAGGATTAGCAACCATGACAACTACAAAACCTTTAAACTATGGTACAATATTTACAGTTTTCTGCAATGAGAAAAAAGAAGCCCATAAATGTCTGTACTACAGAGTTTAGCTGATTATCTCATGAGATACTGTTATTTCATGTGACATGATAATAAAATCATGTGACTCTTAAATATATATATATATATATTAAATTTTACAGAAAAGTGAAGAGATATGAATTGTCTTATGTTTTTATGAAGAGAAACAGACTTAATCTGACCTTTAAGGTTTAACTTCATGTTTCAATTATGGATAAGAAATACAGTACCCTTCAATTTTTTTTCTAACTTGGTATATGGAAAGAATATTTTTAAACTGGTATTTAGATTCATTTCCATTTTAGTGTTTTTACTACGGAAAATATGTCCATCACCTGTAAAGAGTTTCAACATTTTCATATTTCTTAGGATTTTATATAGAATATTGTAGCCTGCTTAAAAATCTTCCAGGGAAAAGTGGATATAAATCTCTTTATTCAGAATATGGGAATGTGTACCTTCTAATTGATTTCAAGTACAATGCATATGGCTGGAGAGACAGAATAATGTTTACGCTTTAGGCACCAAAGGTACCACCATAAGCCAGAGCTGAGATTTTTGGAGCAAAAAAAAAAAAAAGTGCAACTAATAAAGCATTAAGTGGACGGTGCTTGCTGAGGAAAAATACACTTGTCTGTGTAATTCTAGGGAAATACAAAAGGGCATCACAAATGAGTCAAGGCAGACATAAGACATTTTTAGATTTTACCTGCATGTTCTAATAAGTATTCTTTTTAGTTATCTAGCAGACATCAAAGAAACTGAATTTAAAAATACACTGAGATACATCCCAATAAGTTAAACCTAGATGGTAATTTTTAATTATGATCAATCATAGTGAAGATAATGATAATTTTCTCTGAAAGCCGTTGAATGAAATGTTTTAAGTTAGAGAGTAGAGGTGTTAGGGGGAGGAATAAAGAACTTTGGTGCTGGGTGTGATGAGTTGCAGACACAAAACACATATACACAGGATGAAACTATACTCTTGAAATCTTATAAATATGTAAAACAATGTTAAATAAATGATGATTAAAATCAGGAAGAATGTTTTACTTCGTTTTTATCTCATCCCACTAAAATGTCAGTATATGTTCCATTATGCATGGACATATCAGGCACTAGTAAGTATATGATCTGTAACCAATAATTACACATATTTGGAGTAATTATTCAAAAAGTTTATTGATACAATATATAATTTTAGAAATTTGAAGCATTATTTTAGGAGGTTCTTTTTTGTTTCCTTCTTATACTCCTTTAAATACTGACAAAATCTCCTATAAAGCATATCAAACTTTAGTAAATAATTAAAAGGCAAAGTGTAGGCACAAGAAGTATTTTCCATTTTTTTCTGAACATATGTTCTGAAACTAACTGTGTGTAAAACAATCGATAGTATATGTCCAACCTCAGTGCAGAAATAGGTAAGTGTGGTCAGGCAAAAGGACATACATTAGCCAAAAAGATTTAAATTACTCAAGGCTTAGCCTTGAGTTAGAAAAGTAACATTTCTATTTATTCTCCCCATTTAAATTATATATATTTCTTGAATTCCTGTAGAATGTATATGAAGTGCTGGAGAATTAGAGTTTCTTTGAAACTACTTAATTCGCAAAAGAAGTGGATACAGTTTATTTTTCCTTTGCCTTAGGAGGACACACAAGAAGCCCAACTTAGAAGAAGCCAGGGCGCCACTTGTGAAATAGTTGTACAAATTGCATTTGCAATGTGTCTTTAAATTGAAGAGAGCAGAAGTGCACCTGCGATTTTAAAATATTCCTAACAGTGTCCTCTGGATATGCTCCACCTTCAGTTACAAACATTCTGCCAGCAAATGCTATTCCAGTCACTCTATTTCCTTCCTCAGCCCTTCTGTTCCTCTGCCCACACGTTTCACGGAACTACCAGAAACCACCAGGCGGGCAGCTGCCACAGAGCACTGAACAAGGATGATGATTTTTAGCTTCTTGGGGTACATTTTACAAATGTCAGAAAACACAAAATCAAAGAAAATTAGTCATACTGACAATCACACAGTGCAAATGAGAGGGTAAATTTGATTCAGTCCTCTGTCAGATGAAAGGGCAACGGTTTCAAGATCTGTTTTTGTGTACTTGTGATTCAGAAGCAGTTTCTCTGAAAATATGCTAGTGAAATCATTCAGACCTTTAATATAGTCCTAATAAAGAACTGAAAATTTGTGAAAATTTACCATTCATTACATGATACATTCACTTTCTACAGAAGAGGTGAGCTCTCTAATTTCCATGTTCTCTCTAGGTTCCTACTTCTCCATTTCCAAAAAATATTCACATCAAAATTTAATTGAAGGGAATGCAAACTAGCACTATATTATGTTCAAATATAAAGATCTACAAAGACAAAGTATAATGAACCACCCAAGTTCATTATCATAGTCATCAACCACATAGACCAAGGGTAACAAAGACACTTCTAGTACAAAAGGCTCCCTGGACTATTGCTAGGTAAGCATTGCAATTTACTTTGGAAGCTGGTTGGGTACAATTTTACTGTTGCAGATCTTTATACATTTTGAGAATCTCAAATAAAATGTATACCACATCCATAGCCCCATGTATCCAACCCCTCATGACACTAATCTTACCATTAACTAAACAGTCATAAGTAAAGAAAATGGACTATATCACTCAACTAAAGCAGATGAAGTTGCAAAAATTCTCTTCGAGTTTGTGTGAAACATCATGGTTTTCAGGGAGAGTTTGGTGAGTATGGGTATGGTGACTTACAGAAAACTATATACAGGTGTGGAACTATACCCTTTGATGATTACGTAAACCACCATTAAATTACTAACAGATTAAACACAAATTCAAATGTGGGTGGAGTAGAATAGACTGTAAGGAATCTAGTGGAAGAGTCCAAATGGTGCATGTAAAAAGTCACTAATCTACTGACCCACACAAAAGAAAGAAACTGATCAATGGAGTCAGACAAGCTAAACTAAAACACTTGTTACTTACTGTATTAAGTACATTCTTAGCCTTATCTATTCATTTGAAAAATATGCAAAACTTTCCAAAAAGAAATGGTTAACTGCAAAGAGCTTGGAAGAAATAAATCAGGTCATCTATAATAGGTCTAGACCATCAGAAGTACTGAATAAATATTAGCTATCAATAATTATTTTGCATTTCCTCAGTGATTCATCTGTGAATAATCAACTTCACTGAGCATCCTTGTCATTTTCCCTGACTGAAACAAATAGTGTATGGAGAGATGTCACTTTCCATTAGAAGCCCTTCTCTTAGAACCAGACTTCACCCACAGTGTTTTAAAGCACACAGCCACTGCTCCAAAGAATAATTAGCTTTTTTTTTTCTTGGTTCAGAAATGAACAATAGACTGATTCTAGTGATCATGTGCCAGGTTAAATTTTTATTTGACACTTTAGTTTGATTACCTAAGCCATATCATGACTCTACTAGATACCATAGACCCTTGCATACTGAACACTACAGTTTGTCCCAAAATTCTAGACCCAAATACTAGAATAATCTTCTGTGCACAATATGTAGTAACTGCACACTGTGCACACTACACCACTGCCTTTATCATAAATCAAGGCGACCTATAGCACTTCAGAACAACAACCCAAATGTGAAGCTCCCAGCAATTATAAATGTTTCCTGGAAGCATAAAATATTACCAAATATCCTGCACACTGATAGGTCCCCCATGGAATAGTGCAACACTGGCATTCAATGGGATGTATTCAGCCCTCTGAGTTGTCATCTCTGCAGACATGCTGGCTGTTCTCCATGGATTGAGGGTGGCTCTGTGTGAGATGAAAGAAGTGATTTCAGCAGTATCATCAGTCGCTTGGCTAGTTGTTATCAGCATTGCTCAGTGTCATGAGGGTGGGAGGTGGTCCAGGAGAGGTTTCAAATCCTTTGCTAGTAACATAAAGACCACATCTGCTGCCTGACCACTGGCATGGACAATGAACACAGCCAACATGCATTATGTTTTACTGGATTTTATTCACTCTCCCCATGGTGGTAAATCTACCTATAGTAAATGTGGAAAGTTTATTTTATAGACATACTTGCAGGACTTATACAAATGCTACATTTTTTTCCCTTTGTAGTAAACTTCTACAAGAACCCTAAGTACTCATGCCCTCTGACTCCAAGATGTGGTTGATAAATGAAGACGGCATCTCTTTTTGTCATTTAGGTTGATTATCCCTGATCCCTAAGATAAACAGACTCAATTATTACCATTGACTTTCAGTCCTTAGACATAATCCACACAGGTCACTGTTTGACAGTGATCAGGTTCTCTTGTTTGCAAATATGGCACTGAGATATCTATCTAATGTGGTTCTGGAGAGAATTTTTGTCACCAAAAGTTCAAGCTGCTTTTTAGAGCTGCTGTGTCCTATTTGGGCTGTACTTGGCCAAAAGCAGAATGCTCTAGATAGTCAGCCACATTTCTTATAACTACAAACTGCACGGTTATCTTTAATTTATAATCTAGTCCTTCCGAACATCTGAAAACAAACATTTCTTATTCAACTTGGAGACCTTCTCCACTGGAGTGTTGCTACTGAATAAAAGGGGAAGGGTGGCTTATATTAAAAGTATCTTTTCCTCTCTCCCTGAACCTCACTTCTACATTACCCCTGAACACCCCACACTCCACTCTTGCTTCCTCTTAACATAATTTTTCCTCCAAATCTACAGCTGTTTTGATCCTGATATGAATGAGATCCAAGCTCAGAAGATAATACTTCTATTTATTTATTATATATAGACAGGCGTTTAGGGGGTGGAGGGTTGATAGAGAGGGACAGAGACAGAGAGAGATACCAATAGCCCTGCTTCACCACTCATGAAGCTTTCCCCCCTGCAGGTGAGGACCAGGGACATGAACCTAGGCACACTGAAATGAAAGCACTTAACCAGATGTGCCACTGCTTCACCCCCAGAAGACATTACTTTTTTTAAAGTATCTTATTTATTTATCTATTTATTTATTTATCTTTGAGAGAGATGCTGAGAGAGAAAGACACAGAAACAGCAGAGCACTGTTCAGCTCTGGTTTATGGTGGTGCAGGGGATAGAACCTGGGACTTGTAGGCCCCAGGCATGAGAATTTCTTTGCCTGACCATTATGCTATCTACCTTCACCCCAGAAGACATTACTTTTAACTAATTTGTATCAATCATAATATACTGAGTCATGATGTTATCTAGTTGCATAAAGATGAGACCCTGACTTCAAAGTACTTTCATTTTAAAAGAAATAAGGGCTGGGGAGAAAACATAATAATTATGCAGATAACTTTCATGCCTGAGGTTCTGAGGTTGCAGATTCAGTCCCCAGCATCACCATAAACCGAAGCTGAGCAGTACTCTGATCTCTCTCCCTGTATCTTTCTCTCTGTATCCCTCTCACTGAAATAAATAAATTAGGGCTGGGGGGACAGCATAATGGTTATGCAAAAGCCTTTCAAGGCTGAGGCTCTGAGGTCCCAGGTTCAATCCCCAGCACTACCATAAGACAGAACTGAACAGTGTTCTGTTTTTTTTTTCAGTATCTTTCCCTCTGTGTCTACTCTTTCTCATAAAATAAAATAAAATATTTAAAATTTAAAAAGAAAAGACAAATTATAGGGAGATGAAGGTACAAAAATAAATCAAATAATTAAATAATAATAATAGCTTTAAATTACATGAGATAAAAACTAGGGGTTGAGAAGACACCAAATTAATTATGTAATACATCTGTGCCTGAGGCTCTGAAGTCCCAGGTTCAATCCCCAGCAATACCATAAACCACAGCAGAGCACTGACCTGGTAAAGGAAAAAGCAAACAAACAAACAAAAAAACATATTAGATGCAAAGAAACTGATTTCCAGAACATGGAATATGATTTAAATATTAAAACAAAACATATAGTTTTATCTATAAACATATATTTGTAGTGGTTTTAGCATAAAATTCACATTGCATTTCTGCCTTTCGTTAAAAACAGACCTTTCTTTCCCCAAAATTTCTGTATAAAAAAGATCTGTGATGGTCTGAGTACTTCAACGTTTTTGCTTCCAACTTATGTAGACTGGCACCATGCATATCATGCATGTAGATGCAAAGTGTGAGAATTCTTTGAAAATTGACCTCAAAAAAGGAATTATATGAATGGACCAGTACAATGACTGACAAATAATAAAGATAAGTACTTAATACATCTGAAAGATGAGTTTAAACCTTTTTATCACAAATCATGATTTACATTTTTTTCTGTGAAGAACTATATAAGAGAAAGACTTTCCCTAGTTCTTGAATAAACTTTAAAAAATCAAGTCAGAGACACTTACATATATATTTTTAAGATGAAATGGGAAAAGTATGGCAAACCCTTTAAAACAACCTGTTAATTAGTAAACTTGTTATCAAATGCTTGCTTCCAAATTTCTGTCACATTAAGATATCTGCCGTCATAGGATGAAAAAAAAAATCAAGGGAATTGGGCGGTAGTGCAGCAGGTTAAACGCAGGTGGCACTAAGCTCAAGGACCAGTATAAGGATCCTGGTACAAGCCCCTGGCTCCCCACCTGCAGGGGAATCGCTTCACAAGCAGTGAAGCAGGTCTGTAGGTGTCTGTCTTTTTCTCCCCCTCTCTGTCTTCCCTTCCTCTCTCCATTTCTCTCTGTCCTATCCAACAACAACAACAACAACATCAGCAATAACTACAACAATAAAACAACAAGGCCAACAAAAAGGAAATAAATAAGTAAATAAACAAAGAACAAAAAAGCATATAAATTTCCTTTTAAATATTAGACTATTACAAGAGAAAAAAAGAAGCAATTAAGAAATATGTGATTATACAGACATCTTCTCTGGTAGCCATCTTGTCTCCAACTCTAGGATATGAAGTTAGTAACTCTAAAACAGTAATGGTGGAATGGGGAAACTTCTTACTAATGAGACACTTTAAAGGAGCTCCCTGAGTACTTTAACTAGCATTTAATTTATTTTTAATCAGGTGCTTATCATTTGTTAAATAAATTCCAAAGTCCCCAGGATCCCACAGCCCTTAGATAGGCTAATCTCCCATTGGGAAGCAACACATATTAAATAGTTGCTAAACCTTGGTAAATACACTTTTAATAATTAATTCTAGAAGTATTTAACTTGCAGTAATATACCGGATATTCAGCAATATTGTAATCTACGGGATATTGGCAAGGGATTCCTCAGATTAACACATTTGGGTCCCCAAGTCCCATCTGTATACCTCTATCTGAATTAACAGCAGGTGATTCAACACATGGCTACCAGTCTCCATGTGTCTGAGTGACCAATGATTTTATTATGGTATCAGTGAGATCAAATCAGTGAAATGCATCAGCTGAGGAAATGTTTAGTAAGGGATGAGCCAGACGGTGGCTTACTAGTCAACCTGGGTTTTCAAAAATGATAACTACTGAAAAGAAAAATTACTTTTCCTGTTGAGATGTGTAAATATTATTTAGATATTCTAACTCAATCTCCATGATGGATGGTGTTCAATTTTAAACATATTTCAGTAATGCCTTAATTTAATAGAAGATACACATGATGTGGAAGGATCAAGGTGAGAATAAATTTTCTTGCATGAATGGCTTAGTCCTGTTTTAAAAAATCCATGGGATTCTTACACTGCTACTTCTATGAAAATGTGGGTTGGGGGGCGGTAATGAGAGAGAGAGATTTTGTTTTTCTCTATTCATTGAAAGAACAATCATGTTATGCAATGTTTGTTATGCATGTATAAGCTATTGTATTTATTGTTGACTGTAAAACATGAATCCCCCAATAAAGAAATTATTTAAAAAAGAAAAAGAGAAATCATGTTTTGAAACTACCACTCTGCCGCAATTTATATAATCTCTTCATTTCTTTCTAGCATCCTTTAAAGTGACTAGAGTTATCCTTCTCCACTTAGTTGTTGGACGTTACAACTCACATGCTGTGACCTTTGTCTTGAGCTGAACAAGGTCACTTCCTCATCCAGACAGATGGACTCCACAGAATGACCAGCAGATGGTGCTGCAGAGTAGTCAGGAATCAGACTTAAGGCAGACTGGGAGCTCCAGGATGAGTTGCACTCTGTCTCAAGGCTCTGTGGTCCTTGGTCTAATCATCACTGTCTCATCCAGTGAGGAATCCTACATTCCCCCTCTTTTCTTTTCTCCACTTTCTTTTTCAGTTTTATATATAAATTTTTTTATAGATGTAAAAGCAACAAGACCTGCTTCCAATACTTTTTCCAGCCTGTTCCTTAAGGGCATCACAGAATACCTGTGTAAACATGAGTGTACCAAGACTCTTACACTCCAAATAAAGCACCCTGCTTTCTGTACTGACTTACAAAAGCACACACTACGATAATATTTTCGTAGTGATCAAAATCAAACATTTTCTGGAACCATTTTAGACTAAAATGTTAATGCAGTTTACTTTTTGAAATGTGATCGATAGATGAAGGAAGTACCCATAAATTACTAAAGTAGAAAAAAAAACCATTCTATTAGTACACAGTAGATTTTGCAATATTTGTCAGTCTGTGTTTTTCTGGGGGATGGAATTTGCTGAAAGCTTGACTTTTATTTTGTTGTTTGATTTTTTTAAAAAAAATACCTGTCTTTGTCTTTCTCTGTTTAAAGAATATATATGCATATATATATATATATATTTTTCTTTTTGCCATGAGTCATTTAGGAAATGTAATTCTAATGCAATATAGCTATAGGTTTCAATTAACACTCTACCTTTCTGACAGCCTTTACATTAAATGTTTTATGAAATCATTAACTATTGTCGTGTTTCTATTATGATACTATTAGGAAGTAAAGAGACTTATGTAAATGGAGATGTAAAAGAAATGTGTGACAGTTACTCGGAGCAACATCTGTGCACTACCATACATGCTCACACTAATTTTCTAAAGATTGTTCCATTCATTACAGAGCATTGTTAGTTGCAATGGCACAGCCCTTATTTCCATGCATTTAGGGAATGAGGCAGAGAGTGGGTAAATGAGAGCCTAATCAATACCACTTTTCATTTTGCATCTAATGTGCTGCCTTTCCCTTTCTTTTCCTCATGCACAAATCCAAAAAAGATCCTGACGTTACAGTCATAAAATGTAATTCTTCTGTAGAAACACAGACAATAATGCTTTCTGTATTCAGGCGTATTGCATATTCTAATGGCATTTGGCTAAATTGAGTATGGATTTAACATCAAAGGCTTCATGAATTTTTCAAATGAGATATTAAAGTCAATATTTCAAGTGAAAGATATTTCAATTTAGTTGCATACACAACAATAAAAAACTTCTACAAGGTGGAGGTTCTAGTGGCTATAGCAGTATTAGTTCATTCAAGAAATTATTAGTTTATAAGAAAATCAAACACAAGGTTGTGATATGGCAACGACTCTGAATAAATTAGACTAACCGATATGCACTAGTGTACTTTATCTCTTGCAGGATGAAGCAATACACTTGCCATGGGCAAGTTCAGGGCTCCTGGATGATTTTTTTTTTCTAAACTCCCTTGATTAGCATGAAGATTTGCATTGCCATTTCATAAATCTCCTTATTTTCATTTGTACAAACAGAAGACTTGGGGTTTGGGAGAGAAAAAGAAAAGCTATTTCTCACCCTGCACACAAGTGGATCTTACCTCAAGGTGTCAATACCTGAAGTTTCTGTTTGGTAGAGGGTGAACTGGACCTTTTAGGCTGTGTGTTGGTGGGGAGGGGGGAAGTACCATGCAAATATCAGTTCCCATTCCATGGAAGATCAATGCAGATACTTTCAAACAACACATGCAAGCTTGGATTTCCAGAACACCTTTCCACAAACAAACTCACATTTCATGCATTTACTTAGCTCATCCATGGAACCAAATTCCTAGTGGGGTGTGGGAATGAAGGACAGTGGAAAGTCTTGTCTCTCTGAGAATGACAATGTTATCATTCCCAGTTCACAGATTGGCAAGTAGAGAATCCAGATCCTGGAAGTTATTTAACCAAAGTCTGTTGAGGAATGTTTTAATTAAGTAGAAAACACTAAAATTAGAGCTGGAGTTATGTCTTCTTGATTACCTGACCAAACTTTTTTTTAATTTTAATTTATTTATTCCCTTTTTGTTGTCCTTGTTGTTTTATTGTTGTCGTTATTGATGCCGTCATTGCTGGATGACCAAAATTATAAATCCTGAACCAACATCACTCTTCAGTCTTGATGATAGTACCAGTACGAGGTCTGTTTGGGCTTGTATTGTTATTTTGACTTTGTTGTATAGACAGAGAGGGGTACCAATCTGAATGTCTTGGTTAACAGTCCCTATCTTTCCTCTTTGTTTCAACTATTGCAAACATTTAGTGCCTTTCATCCAGTATTTCCAAACTCTTCACCATGAATTAAGTTATGACTTCTGATAGTCACTGTATTCATAGACAATTTTAGTGAAGACTAACTCAAAAACTCACTATCCGAGGGGGGAAATAAAGACCGTTTCATTTCTATAGGATGGCAGGAAACCTGTCCAACTGACCTGGG